>NW_008824996.1:698084-771004 GCF_000699105.1 Pygoscelis adeliae | reverse complement strand
AAGCCTCCTCTGCATCATGGCACACGTGCATAGCCGCAGTGTCCTCAAACTACAAGGGCAACCAAGTGAAACAAAGAGCCTGGGAACAACAGAGCAGAAACTGCATTTACACAGGGAAGTTTTCACAAGCATACACAACTGCAGCAAGAGCAACCTTACCCTAACTGTGAAGCAAGAGGCTTTAAAATCTCAGACGCCAAGTCACCTCCAGACAAGAAGGAAACCTTCCCTTCCCCTTGCTCCCACCAACCACGCAGCTACTCCAGCAGCGGGTCAGGGCTGTAAGGCATGTTAACAGAAACAACCCACCTGAGTGCATCAGCTCTTTCCCGACGTGCTGCCTGAGCACCTTCCCCAGAGGGTTTACTGCTGGCTGGAGACTGGCCCTATATAACTTCTGCTGAGGGGAAGGTGCTGGGCCTGGGCTGGGCCCAGGTGCAGCCCCTCAGCCCGGGCCCAGGTGCCACCCCTCAGGGCCCAGGTGCCACCCCTCAGGGCCCAGGTGCTGCACATCAGCCCGGGTGGAGGTGTCCACAGAGCCGCTGTGCCCTCAGGGCCCTGCCCTGTCGCAAACCTTCGCTGAAGCTACTGCTCCGGCTTCCTCGCATGGGGGATAAGGCCTGGAGGGAGTTGCTCTGTGAGCTACAGTACAGGGTGACAAAGCTGTAGGCAGCACCAGGCAGGCATGCTGGGTGGGCGCTGGTGCGGGCTCTCTGAGGCGTCACTCTCGGCAGCAGGGAGTGCCTCAGCGCCAGGCTCACGGTGTGGGTTTGGATGAGGATTGGCGCTCTGAAATGCCTCCCCGTCCTGGGGCGACCAGGGCAGCAGGCAGTTAGGGTATGCCGCGCCTCAAGGCAGCAGGCAGTTAGGGTATGCCGCGCCTCAAGGCAGCAGGCAGTTAGGGTATGCTGTGTGAGGCCTCCCCTCCCCACAGCGGCTGCAGGGAGATGGCTCCTGTCAGCGCCTGGCCAGAGGGCGGTTGTGAGGGGGAAAGACAGAGAGTGGCATTAGGCCGTTTGCCTGAAGTGCCTAAAGGTGAAACTGTCTGCAGGGACCCGCTGAGCCGCCGCCCTCCTGAACGTACAGCCAGCTGGGAGGGGAAAGTGCCCGGCACAGGCCTCTGGCGAAGCTGCTTGCTCTGCCAGCCTTTGGGACGGGTCCGTGCGCTTCACCTAACTGGGGAGGTGTCACCGAAGGGGTGGGAGCACGGCGCTGCCTCTGCGGGCTTGCTTACTCTTCAGAGACTGAGCAAAAATGACATTGGGAATGTTTCTGCCCTTGATTGACCGCAAGGGTTATGATTTTTTAAAAGCAATTGCAAAGCCTAACGTCTTCCGTACTGCAAATTGTTTAAATGCCATATCACTACCTGCGCTCCTCCTGCAACTTCTGCTGGTTTCACCACCCTCCAGCTAGCTGTTACGCAGTGGTCAGCTAATGCTAGTTAACGAGTATGCATTTTCACAAGGGGACTTCACTTCTGATATTAAACAGCAAAAAAAATAGTACAGTAGTCTATGGGTATAGTGAGTTGTTAAAAGTTTTCAGAACGCTTTTTGATTCATGCAGACAAAGAATTTCACCTCCTAAAGTCATGCCTATGGTTTTTTTTTGTGTGTGTGATGTGATCAATCTTTTGAGTTGCACCAATTCTTAAGTACGTAAAGAATCTGCTTTGTCTGGCAGCTCTGTCCTACTGTGACTTTAAAAAGTATCAATTCAAAATTTTTTGAGCACTGCAAAGAATTCGGAATGTTTCTGCTTCTAATACTCAGCATCTGCCTAGAAAACATATCAATCATATGATCACAAACAGCTGTTGCATTAGACTTTTAATCAGCCATGATTTTCAAAAGAGAGAAAGAATGTTGGAAGGGATGATGGAAAGTTATTGCAGAGAATGCCCTACTTGAGAACTCCAAAATCCAATTTGAGGGAGACAGAACTTTACTAAGCACTGTAAAAACTCTTCATGTATAACATTATATTACAGATGGTATAGCTATCTGATATAAATAGAAATAAAATACTCGGACACAATGCACATGCAAGCAAAAGTGTAAGAGGTGCTCTGGGCAGGTATTTTGTTATTAAATATAAAAGGTGTGTATCACTAGCTTGCACAGATTGCAAAGAATAAAGTTGTTAACCAGCAGTCCATTTTCTCTTCAAGTTCCATAAATCCTATTAATGAGGGGTTCTGAAGCTTTAGTGGAGATACAACATATCCCTTTGTTTAGAAAATGTTGATGTCAAAAAATGGCCAATTTCTCCTCTCAGTAATGTTAGTGTAAATCTGCATTAGCTCTGTTGGATTCAGGAGACATTACAGGGTAGCTCCCAACTCATTTTTAATAGAACATGCCAATTTGAAATAGTAATATGACTACTCCATGTTATCCCTCTGCCATAAAAACACAAGATTGAAGAAAAGAAAGGCTACTTCAATAATCACTTTGTTTTTAAAAAAATCCCAAACTCCTGACATTCAACTATTATAAATAGCTTCATAAAATACTAGAAGGGATATATCATACAATCCCTTTAAAATACTTTTGAGTCCAGAGCCTTAGGGCATCCTAAACACATCCACACTGGGAACATCAGGCACGGTGTTTGCTCCACAGTCAGCCTGCATAAGCTTTTCTAGTCTTTGACTTGATCCCGACTCATCTCCTGACCCCTGCCTGACTTAAATGTTGCCTGCTGACCCCTTTTTGCCCAGGAACAGGGGCTGCATGCCCTGCCAGCCCTCTCCGAATACCTGTGCCTGCAGAGGTGAATGTTGCAAAGGCTGGTGCAGCTACTTGGTAGCTGTCGTCTCTGTGTCAGGGATAAATCCTGGAGCTAAGGTCCTAGGGCAAAGAATCAACAGACATAACACTGATCAGCAAGTGATATAAACTTCCTGGCAATAGCCAAAAGCTTTTACTTTTGTCTAGGGCCATGTACTTTTGCTTTCCTTACTCACAGGCAGGTGAGGGCTCTCCTTCATTTTGGGCTGCCCAGACTGCTTGAAAGGGCACACAGCAGCCATTACCCTGCCTGCCTTTTGCCTCCTTTTCCAGCTAATTATTCTTAGAATCATAGAATCGTTTGGGTTGGAAGGGACCTCTAAAGGCCGTCTAGTCCAACCCCCCTGCCATGGGCAGGGACATCTTCAACCAGATCAGGTTGCTCAGAGCCCCGTCCAGCCTGACCTGGAATGTTTCCAGGGACGGGGCATCCACCACCTCTCTGGGCAACCTGGGCCAGCGCTTCACCACTTGCTGTGCCCAACAGCAGTTCAAGTTCAAAACACCGTGAATAGCAAAGGCATTTTTTCTGAGGAAAGCTTCTGTGAGATGGGCAGGGCAGACACAACATAAAACTGTATCCTAGGGCAGAAAATAAGGTTTTTCTGTCACACCATGATTTGTGCATACATCTAAAAGAACAGCCATGGGATCATGAGGTTCTGTGAGCCTGACACGGACACCAGAAACAGTCACTCATGACAAGCATTATCTAGGAAGTATATTAGAGGAAAGATTAGGACCCGCAAGTCCTCTACTGTCTATCTAGCTGAGACAACATTGGCAAATTCTTTTTATTTAAGTGGTCAGAGACACATAGTAGACTGTAATTTCATTTCTGATGCCATCTCTTCCCCAGAAAACACCACAGATACAGATTCCAAGTATTGCTCAAATACCTGCTGAAACTTATTGCACATTGCAAGCCATCACGTGAAAGACAGATGGAAAACTCATGGGAATGAACACTCCCTTGTCCTTCAGAGGTTTTTCACACAGGTCCTAAATAACATGCATTTCTAAAGTGTTCCCAGACACAATTTTAATTAACACTATAAATCAGATTAATAAATCAATAAAACTTCTAGAATTACATAAGTGTGGAGTACAGAATGATTGTTAAAAAAACAAAACAAAACAAAACAAACCACCAGCATTCAAGCCTGATTAACATGGAGCTACGTTACCTGATCTGCCTGGCTGGCCAGAGTTCTGGTACCAGCACCAGTGATTTACAGAGTGGTTTCTGGAAAAAGCACTCCAGATATTTCAGATGTGATCTGGGGACCTTCTATTTTTGAGGTCTGAGTGTGACCATTTTCACTGGCTTTGATGCCCTGCTTTGTGAATGGGTCAGCACTTTATAATTATCAGCAAAAATACTTCTTTAATATGCAAGAAAATGTTTTTTCAAAAATCAGTAGCACGAATCTCATATCTTTAGATGCCATAGATGCAGCTGGGAGTGCACCGACAGTGCCTGTTGGACAGAAAGTAGCCAAACTAAGTGCCATTTTAACCTTTTCATAATAAACATTGCCAATAATAAGTCAACAGGTAAAATATACATCGTTGAATCCTGTCTTAATGTTTGGCATCAAAAGTTCTAACTTTTCTCTTCAACCCTTATTTAAAATTCAGTGAGAACTTCCAGGTGAAAAAAAATGAGAAGGAAAAAAAGAAAAATCAAACATGAAACAAATGAATGTTTTACTAGCAAATTACCTAAATTTATTAAAAATGCACAAGATCTAGTTTCCTTTATGTCATGTGCCTAAATATTCTACCACTGCAGATCATTGGCCACTAACTGAAAGGAGCAGAGTAGTAAAGTTGACAAAAATTCTTGAAAGTCATGCTTAATTCCTGCTTCTGTTCTGCAAAATGGCCCCAGTGAAATAAAAAAGTAATTTCCTCAGGCATTGATCAATCACGTTCAGGAAAGAAAATCCTAACATCTCTTTGGTTCCATTTCAGTAAGAAACTGATCCACAGCTGAAAAACAACGTAGCACTCAGAAAAGAAAAATAATAGGAGAGTATGTTTTTTCCCAGTGCAATTAACATTATTCTAAATATATCAAAAGAAAAGCAAATACAGGCAGATAGGAATTGCCACACCAAACCAGATCCAAGATTCACTGTCCAAGACAAAAAGCTTGACATGGAAAGCAAAAAAATTCTGCACTAGGAAAGTATGAGATGATCTTTCCACTCTCTCCATTCCTGGGTCTTTTTCTTAAATCAAATCACTTGATTTGAACCCCATCATGTCTGGAAGTCGTTTATGTTTTCCCTGCTAATGGGCATTACTTTGCATGTGTATCCCAACTGACTTTCACTTCTGCTTACAGTCCCCTGTTCCTCTTGACACTTAAGTCTTCATATTCAGCAAGAAATTAGAAATGCTTTTTTAGCTGTTAGTACTCACTAATAGTCATCTTGGAAATTTGTTACACCTGGGTTGCCAACACTATGAAACACATGTCTCTGACAGCCTCTTAATTTAGGTGTGTTCTCAAGAAAAGCATGTTCCAACAGCTCTTTCACTCTCCACAATTCCTGCCTGCCCACATTAATGATATGAATCAGCACTCCTGTTAACATATCTCCGCATTAGTGTTGCTTCTTGTAAAAATGTTTGGGTTTTTCTTTTTTTTTTTTTTTAACACAGAATGTGTACAGCACATTTTTGCACAGCAAAACGGGGACATTATCTGCTATTTTCTGAGCTACCTAAATCTTACCTTGTATTTCTCCAGAGATTCCTGGTTGAGATCTTCAGTCTTGGATTTTTATTCCATTAACTGAATTGAAATGGACATGTAAATTTAATGGGTAGCTCTGAAAGTCCTCATTCCTATTCTGTACTCACTCTGCCAAACTACCGCAGCATCTAGCCCTGAGTGCTTTATAGTACAGCAGCAGCTGCATGGCACATATAGCTATACAGAAGTCTCACCTATGAAACACAGGCTTTGTTGTAGGATCAAGATGTAACTGTACAATGTAAAGGATATGGGCAGGGATTAGCCTGCCAGAGCAACTCCTCTTGACTGATCCTATCAGTTATAGGTATGTGTATATAAAACACTGTCTTACTCACATTTATGTCCTGCTTCTGCTTTGATTCCCATAAAAACAAGCCACATAACAGTATTTTTTTTTCTAAAATGCTTGTTCGTTCCCCATTAGTGAAGATAACTTCACAGTCTTTCAATGCTTTTTTATCTCACAATAACTTAACACTATTTCAAAGTATTATATTCCTCACTTTCCAAACAGCCTTTGTGTCTTATTTCCCAGAGTGACTTGCCCAGAATCACGCAGGAAGACTAGGGCAGAGGAAGGAGCTAAGCCTCCGTCAGTGTTCCCTGGTGGGTATACATCTCTCCAGGTTAGTCGTCTTTCCTCGAAGCTGGAGTACAGTGCCTGGCAATAACGGCTCTGATCCAAGAGAACCCCATTAGATTAAAAGCTCACGTTACCTGGAAAGGACTTAACATCAGATTATGTTCCCAAATTCCTTTCTCCTGGAAGCTAATGCATGTGAGTTTATATGCTTAACTATTACTTATCTATTTAGACTTCAGAAATAAAATACATAATGTTTGCCAAACATTCATTTAAAGGATTCTACTGAAGTAAAATCTAATTGTTATAGATTAGTGAGTGTACGGATCAATCTTAGAGGAGATCTGGACTTTGATACTTTGTCATATATCTATGTGTTCCTACTTCTGTTTCCATTCTTAATATTTGTATGTGCATATGAGACGGGAAAGGGAACTGCTTTATTACTACTTAACCTTTTTTGCTGAATTCATAGAGAATGGCTTTTCAAGCAAGCATACTCAGACTCTTCCTTCTCTTGAAGCTATACCAAAAAGGAAAAGCATAGGAGCAAAACTATTTGTTTTAGACACAGCCTTGTGCATGTGTCTTTGAGACAACTGATCTAATAAACAGTGTGATCTGGCACCCATTTAAGTCAGTACAACTTCCCCAGCACCGACAGCACTTCCGTGTTGCTCCAAATAAACTCACTTAGGTACCAGGCACTATAGCTGCTCTGTCTTTGCAGTCTGCCCAGGCAAATCTGTCCTGCCTCTCAGCCAGGCTAATTAATTCTGATGAGACTGCTGGAATAACATTGCTGCGCTGCATCTGATTCACGGCTTCAAGCTCACTGGTTCAGCATTCGTTGAGGAGCTCCTATGCTGCGCTCCACGGTACAACGCCTTCAGATACCCGCATTTCGGTGAACATAACCTTGTACATAGCCTCTTAATAACATTCAAGCTTTTGACAGTTTTGCCCTAGTTATACGGGAGATAAAAAGAAACTGCAAACCAATGTGTGACTCATCACTTCCATTTTCCTCTCAAAGAGTTTCAGGTACATCCAGGAGGCCATGGAAGGTTTGGCACCTAATACCATGTTCTCCTCATCCAAGGCAACAAAGATTAAATAAGACTCCGCTTTATTTATGCAGAAAAAGCAATGTCTATTTGCTTTAGTAATACGTTTTTGTTAGGCTTTTAATTTGGGGGTAAATGTTGGTGAAATTTAGTGCTCATAAAAATGAGACACTAATCCTGGCCAGAGCAAGGTTTGGTGCAAGCGGACCCTGTGTAAACTCCCACACGTGTCTCTGTCAATGCACCTCAGTCAGGAGTGGCAGTGAAACATGGCTGCTGTCCCAATACTGGACCTCTTCTGAGGGGAGAGTGCCAAATCTGCTGAAAAGCTCAATGGTTTTCTTGATTGCAAATAGGTTTCAAGCCCACCAGAACAGCACACTTAATTACACTTCCCTGACACTGTAACAGGTACTTGTGTGTCCTCCAGCTATGCTCATGTAATTGGCCCCATCCAAAAATAAACCATGAGGTGGCAGAAGGTGTATCTGTGATGATGGTTTGGGGGATTTTTTTAATTACGTGCCAATTTTTAATCTACTGGACTGAATCTTGATATAACAGAAGCCACTTCTAAAGGCAAATTCATGCTGCCTCTTGCTTTGATCTTTTACACGCACGCAAAAAACCAGGAAAGAACTGATGCAGAGGAAGAGAGCATTTGGAAAAGAAACAGGTGTAAGGCTCTGAAAAACAGTATAACCAGGTCAATAGGAATTTCCCACTTGCTGTTTAAATTGCGTGCCTGTTTGCCAGGGAATCAAGGCTAACCACATACAGTTTCCCCACTATATACAGCTGGCAGGGATGTTATCGCTGAACCCAATTAGCAGGAAAGCATATTCTTAGATTGCTGTTGGCCGAGGACCAATTTAACAGTGGGCTCCAGGTAAAACTTAAAACAGATTATTTGTACCTTTTTTTTCTTAAAGAAGCAGAATGTGAAAGTTAATACTGAGTCTGCCACAAACGTACCCTGTGCTGTTCTCCACTTACAGGGCAGCAGAATCCAAGAACTGAATTGTTTCGAGGCACAGTGTTGTGCCAAATGCACATTTTTATGTAGATGACCTCTGTTTTCCCCTTGTTTTGGGGGAGAAGAAAGAGCTTATTACAGGAGGGAAAATTTCTGTGTAGAGGCAGTATTTGTGAGCGTCAGTATCTCTGGTACTGAAGGGCAAAAAAAAAAAATACATTGAATGTAATCTATTCATACTTGCTTCTCTTATTTAAGCCCCAACTTACTGCACAGCAAAGTCATTGGAAATAATCCCACTAATTTCAGTTGATATAGGACAGAGTCCTGGCTCAGAGGAATGGTGTGATCGTATTGACACCACTGGACACTTTTAAGCAACATTGCAAAAGCAGTTTGTCCGTGGAACTGCTTTCCCCATGCTCATAATGTGCTTTGTGTAGTAAAAAAACCACACTGGGAAAAGTCAGGGAAGGCTATAACTCAGGGAATCGCTTACGCATTATCCTATTGGGTCAGAAATTATGTTTTTCAAGAAAATGTGAAATGCATTGGACTTAAAAACCTCTCGGCTTATACAACAGATGCTAAAGGGCAGTCTGTTCATTAGCGAAGACATAAAAGCAAAAAGGCTACTCCAAGGCCTTGAGGCAGCACAGTTTCTTGAGCTGCACTTCATAACAGCTGCCCTCCAAAGTCTGGTTAACGTCATCAGAAATGCTCTTTAACAGAGGACTAAGATGAGACACTAACTGTCACAGCATCCCCTCTTCGGGCAGAGAAAGACATCCTCAGTTTCCAGAGCTCTCCTTTCTAGTGCTGAACTCTGACACACTGGGCTCGTCCTTTACCTCCACGGACTCGTAGCAGGAAAATTTGCTCTTTTCTTCTTCAGTATAACCTTCTACTCTCCTTAGTCCTTGATAAACAATGGATGCTCAGATACTTGTTATAACATGCACTGCTGGCCCTGCATAGTTCAGTCCTCCGTGAGGAAGCTGCCTTGATCATTTGAGGATCGGGGCAGCCTTACAGAATACGTATGCTTCAGTTTTACAGGACAAGAAGTAGGGAACCAGTATGAGGGAGCAAAGGGAGTGAACGTGTTCCTTCCTATCACATGATTTTATTAATTTGCTGTAGAAATTATTAGTGCACACTGCAATTTTTCCCTTAAATGCTGCTATAAAGTTATATAATTGGCTAAAAAAAAAATAATCTTCCTCCCTAAATCTGGTGTGCCCTTTTCCAATTTAGAAGTCCAGCAGAACAGCCGGACACCTGCATTTATTTCTTGCATACAGCCCGCCTCCCTGCCGCGGAGGCATATCCTGTTCTAGCTTCTGGACTGGGTTACTCATTGTGCCTTCTAACAGCCCTTTACATGTGATCTCTGCCTGCGAACCACTTCAGAGGAGCCACCGGCACACAGTTGTAGCTGTTCAGAGCAGTTACCATCACACGGTCACTCGTTTGTGTTTGTGATGTCTCTCAGCCAAGAGTGTCAGGTTGCAGGGGAAAGTACTGGCTGGGTTGTCTACTGTAGATCAAGCTCTTGCCAAGGAAACCTGAATAAACCTTATAAAAATATTCTCTTCTTCCTATTTATCTTAGATTTTTGAAGTTATAACTATTTAATTTATCAAACTTGATTTATTGAAGTATTTACCTTGGATGCTGTTGTACTTGATGGTTTTGAGCAAAGAAATGACTAATTCATAATGACAGTTGGATGAAAAAAATCGCAGCACCAGGAATTAAACTAAACAAACTCTTGATTTATTTATATTTTTAGCTACAAGCAAAAGCTTGAAGTTAAGTAATAGAGTGCTAGATGCAATTTAAAAACATGCAGTGCAGAAAGGAACCAAAGCAAAAGAAAAGTCCATAAATATAAGGAAAGACATACCCACCTGCTCCATCCAAACACTTTGGAGGAGAAAAGGGAGAAGAGGTTGAAATGGCTGTTGAATGGCGTTCATTTGATGACTCCTGAGCATTTCTTCATACAAAGAGCATGCGAGTGTGGGGCCACCTCAGTTCAAGCTGCCTTACTCCTTCCCCAAGAGTGCCTCCTGCTAGAAGCGTCCTGCCATGCAGCTGGCACCTCTGCTGGCTTCATGTCTCCTCTGTTTTGGCTCAGTGAAGCTCCTCACTGCGAAGAGGAGCCTGCAGGAAGGCCATGGAGTCTGTGCACCAAAGGTGACATTGACAAGTGTACAAAACCTATTCAACGGGCCCCGATATTCTTGAAGCCACTCTACATTCATTTTTGTCCATTTGCGTGTATGGCAAGCGGTTTAATTTGCACAGTGCTGGTATTGCCCTAAGAGTGAAAGAGGCTTTTCCCGTGTGCACAGGACTGAGACCACCGTTCCACACACATGGTCAGTTCGTAATCGTGGCTGTCACCTATGCATTAGACTAGCGCAGCGGCCCGGGCTTCAAGGTCTTCAAAACTCAAGACGGCTAAGACCAGAAAATTACGGTAGCCAAAAACCTAACCACCTGTTTGTACTGTAGCCCATCATGAGTTGTGATGTTGTCTGGATACATACATCTGTTGGGACAAGGAAGCTTTTCCTCCTTGTTTGGGCATAGGTGAGAAAAGAGGAGTGAGTGGTATCCCAACTCTCTCATTTGTTAAAAACAAAAAGAGAGAGACGGCTCTCTCAGAAAACAACAGCAATTATGCAGCACATCATATAGCTTTGTCCTTCAACAAGAGACCAGAAAATGAGCTGTGGTGCTTGTTAATACATTTCTGTGCAGCAGCGCACGGTTCATGACTTCAAGGAGTACTGAATTAGGAATTCAGAATTAGCAAGCTTGAAACTGTGACTCTCACAAAACACTGTCAGAAAACTGTTCTTGCGAGATGGGTATGTTGAGAGCAAGATACCTGGTTTGTGGCTATTTCTTTCCTACCTTGTCTAAGATGAACTTTCAAAGTAAAACCTCAGCCGACCAGATGATGGGAGGATTCACTTAGGACGCAGAAGATGCAGATGCAGCTCGCAGAGTAGAAATGGGCCTTCAATGAAAATATACATGAGCATCCTATCTGTAAGTCCACGAACTCGGCTAACTTGCTTTTCTCTCGCCACTATATATTTACCTCTTAACTCTAAATTCTGCACCATCGTCATAAACTAATACTTTTTATCAACAAAGTTTCAAGTTTTAGTCCAAATATTCAGTTGGCACTCAGCCTGTGGCATTGATTTTACAAGGGTCAATGGTTTTCCTATCACCTATACATGTAAGACCTAAAATATCAGCAGTCTTCAGAAACGATAAAGCAGAGCCGACGGGATTGTGCACCGTCGTACAACAGCTCAGCTGCTGAGATGCCGTGCTGACATCTCCCACCTTACCAACCTGGCATGACGTCTTCGTGAGTCAGTATGTCACAGGCTCCAACAAATGCCACACTACGACGAGTAACCAACCTCCGCAATGTCTAGCCAGGTGGCACGGGCACTTTACACAGCCAGCAACTCCACAGTGGAGTCCAGGACCACGAGGAAAGAGGATGTAACAGAAATTCGTATCTTGGCGCAGGCCAGGAAGCGAGGGGCATTAAGGTAAGGAGCCCCGCCCAGACTTGCTGTGCAGGTCTACCTGCTCCTGGCCGTGCTGAGCGTGGCTCACCACCGTGGCTCCTCGGCCTCAGACCTGCCTCATCGCTTTGCGCTTGCCTGGCGAGCAGCGGACTGCTGTCTGAAGCTGGTTACTGTCACCAGACCTGCTCTGCTCACCCTAAGCGGGCAGCCTGGGACTGTGCCCACGTGGCGCCGTCCCCCCCCCGCCTGCCTTGATTCACCCTGGAGCTGGGTTCCGCTCCCCTGGCAGGGCGGCTGGCTCTTGCTGCTCCCTGGCAGCCGGGGTGGGGGAGAAGGGGTGGGAGGATGGGGACAGGGACTGGAGTGGGAGAGGAAGGCTGTTGCAGAAAACAGATAGCTCTTCAAGTCAGTGAAATGCCGAACATCCCAAATGAGGAGAAAACCTAGAAAGTTGATACAAATATTCAAACAAGACGAGGCCACCGTTCAGTAACTAAAGCAGGAGCTGCAAAAGAAGAAGGCAGAGACTTCGGCTAATCGGACTGTGGAGATGAGAGCAGGGCTATCCGCTGGGGGAGAGCTGCGAGCCCTGCCCTCCCTGCACCGCACAGAAAGAGTCTTTCCGCTGTGACTGGAGTGGGGCAAGGCGTTATTTGGCAGTGGAAATGCCTCGCTCTCTTTGGAATGGAATAATTCATTAATGCCATTTAGGAAATTGAATGCCTGTTCTGTGAGAATTTTATTTATGCTAAATCAATACATGAAGTCAGAATTTCATTTTATTGCTAAATAGAAATTATATTAAGAAAGCAGCATAGAAGAAGGAAACACTTAATGATACTGAACTGTTCTAGTCTTGAAATGGTTTCAATGACATAATGATATATTAAAAATAATATATATAAATATTTCAGAAAAGAGCAGGAGTAAAAGGAAGTACATTGCTAAACTTAGAATAAAATGTTGTTATTCTCAAAATGACATTAACGTTAGTAAAATAGGATGAAAATGATTCATTATTTCTTTCTTCAAAAAAAAAAAATAAAAATTGACACTTCTTGCCAAATGCAGACATTTGGCAAGAACTCCATCTTCCAGTGGTAACTTTCTATCGTCGTTCTTTTTACCATTTTTCTCTGCAGTTGAAGAACACGCACCTTGACTTCTATTGCAACACCAGGAAAGCTGACAAATAATTTTTTAGTAGCCACTGGTGCCAGCACCGATTTAGTCTGTGACAGCATGAGCGCTCTGTATGCATGCAGTCTCCTGTACCGCACCTGTAGTTTATTTTTTGCAAATTCATTTTTGAAAACGACTCTTACAAAGCCCATCAGCCACAATCCAAGATTGTCTCAGTGCTGCGTGGCCCCACAAAACAGTTAGCACGGGCCCACCACGTCATCCCTGTTTCTCCTATTTTTCTTTTTTTAAGCCAAGCAGCTGCCAAGTCAACAACTCATCGATTTCAGGTTGGGAATGTCATCCCACACTTAAGGCTATGAACGACACGCGCGCGCACACGCATGCACACGCACACTCACTCTGAACTAGTGCTTGTTCTTGGATAGACACCACCTCTGCAGTGCTGTATAAACAAATGTCATCTTCGTCACCTCAAATGGCTCCACGTTGCTGAAATGGAGCAGGCTGAACGCACTGCAGGAGTGTCCCGAACAGAGCAAAAGGCGTCTGAAGAGTTTCAGCACAGCCTGGCGGGTAAGCTCTGAAAATACACCAGGTCCACCCCAAGGGCTCTGTGGAGCACTGTGGTGTGTGAGCTCTGGGTCCCAGCTAACTGCCAGGCAAGGCCAGGCTATCGTGAGGTTTCATCTCCAAAACCAAAAATTTGATACCGAGCGCTAAAATTGGTCCAAAGTAAACCTCCTTTTTATTTTTCCCTCTGTATGTTAAGACAGTCACACTTACGACTGCGTGACCACTGCCAGCCACAGCGGTGTGCAGCTGTGGGATTCAAGAGACAACCTGCTGTAAATAGTCACATGCCTATTCCTCTGAAAAAGGTTTATTATGTTAATTTCAAAAAGTCAGTAACATTATGCATTGCTGATGCTGACAATCCTGAGTCCGAGGACGTAACTATTTAATAAAACCCGGTTTTTCACCAAGGTTAAAACAATGAGACTAATATTTTACAGTAACTTGTACTAAGTATCCTTCCTAAGTAATTCTTTTTTTGTCCCTAGAAAGGAGATCTTTTAGTATAAACTTGCTTAGTACTTTTGTAGCCATCATCTTCCTTTCATTTGCATTGAAAAGAAAGATTGACTTATAAAGCTTCTGTGCAAAACTTTGTTTGTGTTGCTGTACCTTTAAAATTATTGGATTCTGTTCTTCTGAAGAAGACTTACGTTTTTTCTGAAGCAGAGCTGATGCATATAGAAAT
Source organism: Pygoscelis adeliae (assembly GCF_000699105.1). Classification (NCBI taxonomy): domain Eukaryota; kingdom Metazoa; phylum Chordata; class Aves; order Sphenisciformes; family Spheniscidae; genus Pygoscelis; species Pygoscelis adeliae. Next base: position 756,840 of record NW_008824996.1, on the reverse strand, counting down.
GCGCTGTACTCCGTAACTGAAACTTTCCTTTTCTTCTATTTTGGTTTTCCCTAGTCTAAAACAGCACACTGGTTCTAGGCAAACAGTTGCTTTATGTATGGAAAAATAGCTGTGGTGCAGCTGTGCAGAGCCCTCGGGAAATTTCTGATATTCTTTTAGAGGCAATCTGGAGAATGTACAACGTCAAAAAAACTGGGCCTTTACAAAAGCAAGACGCATTGTCGGAGAGATAAGCATTGCTACTGGAGAGCTTTTCTGAGGAATGTTAAATAAAGGATATAATTTCCAGCTTAATGAGACACCTGTCTTGAGCCGCTATTCTCCTTACTTTCTCTGTTATCTCACACAAACAAACGGCTCGCGATGTCAGTGTTTTACTTGCCTCTGTAGCTCCCAGCTTCAACACTGTGCCACAGACTCGCTATCCGGCTCCGCTTGTGCCTCTCACACAAGATTTAACTTAGGTTCCCTGTTTTGCAGCAAGGCTCGAAACCCACTGCTTTCTTCACTCCTCCGGCAAACTTCCCCCCCGACAGGTGATGTCGCCCCCCCCGAGAGTGGAGGTCCTAGCTGTAGCAGTGAGAGGTGGGGCAGTGGCAGGGTCGGGGGGGGACCCTCCCGGACTGGTCCAGCCCCTCGGGCTCCTGCATGTGGCCACCAGCTCCTTCCCAGCAGATCAGTTTAGAGCAAGGGGAAGAAAGCGCTCCCTTCCCCAGCGGGGAGCGAGCTCCCTGCCGCCCGGGGCCGCGGGCCCTGGCAGCATCAGCTGGCTCAGAAGCGGAGAGGGTGAGTTCATGGACACCGGCTGCAAGTATGGGTGGGAAAAGGAGCAGGCACAAACGTACCCCGCAAGAGCCCAAACGCAGCAGTGGAAGCTGGGGTGGGGGAAAGCGACAGGGCTTTTGTCGCCTCCTTGAACGGCACCCCTGACCGCCACGGCCCAGCGCGCCGGCTGGTTTTTGTGTTGTATTACACTTATCTCAAGAATCACAACGTGGCTGATGTCCATAATGTACAGTCTCTGAAAAAGATTTTAATGTAACTACCTCGTTCATTGCAGAGCACCAGAAACATATAAAACCCTAAACAAAAGCCAACACGCAGTGCATTCCCCACTGCGGTTACCTGGCCAAGCAGAATCTAGTGGGGACTCTGGGATCCTTCCTCTCCCCCATCTTCCCGCGCGGGACTCCGCTGACACAGCACTGTCACCTCTCCATACCCACTTTTCTATCAGCTTCTACCCGGCAAATTGTGGGAGAAATCCAGTCCCTTTGGTCACATAAGCTCTTGGTTACTCTCGTTTGTTGCTCAAAGTCCTCTCCCAGCTGATCTGTTGCTTAGTTATTTTTATCCCGGACTTCAGATTATAAAACACTTTCCAACAAAGCTAACTCATAGCTTGAGGCAGTGGTTAGCAGTCTTCATGCAGCTTAGCCCTACTTGAGAAAATAAATGTTTTGCATCTTTCTTTGCACGTTTGTTTCTCAGCTTTCAGGCTACGCCAAGTCTCCAGCCCGCTACGATGTTGTTCTTGCCCTAACAAAGCCAGAGCAGTTTCCTAGCAGAGCTTATTAGCTTGGGCTTCATGCCTCGCCTGTAATATGCTTCACCGTCTTCCTGGGAGACATAAAATTAAGCCTACGAGTGAATCAGCCAAGTGACTATGGAGCATCCAGCATAAAGGCCGCCTTCCACAAGCTCTGTGTCACCACCTCGTGGATTTTTGAAATTCAGATGACAATAAAGAAGGCAAAAAACCATCCCTGGTACACACAGAGAGAGTTCCTAGAAGCAATCAGAACTTCTAAACTGTGTTGAGACAGGCTCCCTCAGGTGTCACACTGGGATTTAATGAGATTTAATTGTACGGAGTGTTATTTAATTTGAAAATAATTAAAAGCCAAGAGCTCAGTTTATCCCCTTGTGACTGTAAGGACCTTTACTCCAAAAGTGGTTTACACTAGGCACATGAGGGCGGTTTTAACGTAAGCCTCTGTTTCTCCGATTAGGCTAATAATGAAGACACGCATGAGGAAAAATTTAACATAGCTCAGCACTTTTCTTTCAAAATACATGCACAAATCAAGTGTTAAGCTGGCATGCATTTAAAAAAAAAAGCAGTCAAAAGAACGTTGAAACCATTCTAGAAAACAATTTAAGCAAAACAAAACCCTCCAGCATTTTTACAGCCCAGGTGCTGCAGGAGCTTAAAAAGCGGCAGAAGGAATTGAAGTGTATGAGTGCCCTCACATTTACACGAAAGGAAAATTTGGGCCTAATTTTTGATTTGGGAAACATTTTCAGTTATTCCTAAAAGTGTGACTAGTCTCTGCCTCCACACTCTTACAATAGGTAGCTGCACTGACCTCTTTTATTTTACTACCTGAACTAGCTAGAGAGACTTTACAGTGGCCAAATCTTAGAAGAAGAAGAAAAAGAAATTGAGTGTTCTTTGCCATCCAACGAGCACCAGCGAGTCGATCTGCATCCGAGGCTCTTTATCCCTTCGATCTTCAGAGGTATGCTGAATTTGCAATTTTGGCATGCTCCTCTAAAAATAGCCAACAGGCTTTGGGCCTACAGTTTTTTTAGATTATCTTCACACTTAGTCTCAAGATCTTTTTCTCCACAGGTGACCCCCTCAGCTTTGTCAGCTTATCGCCTGGCACAACGTCAGCTGAAAAGGCAGTTCGGCCGACAGTCGGGGAATCCCACTGCCTCTGCGACTGTTTGCTGCCACGTACTCGAGCCAGACTGCCAGGAAGCACTTGTCTGAGCTGATAATTGCGAATGAAATATTTGATCTAGAGTAACAGCAAAATTAAATTAATGTGTTAGCCAAGTGTGACTGTAGGTGTCGTTTACACGGCTCCCGAAGTATTTTCAATTATGTGTTGTAAGGAGAGGTTGGGACCATGGAGCGATAAACTAGGAGCACTGAATCTGTTGAGTGACTGTTCCTTTAATGACTTCAAGCACAAAAAAATGAAGTTTCCTTCCTCTGTAATGAGAGAATCATGACACTTACCTGGGTTCACACACCGTTTTATAAGAATTAAATGGTGTGGTTTCCTGCGGAAATTTGTAAATTTTATCCACGTATGGGATAGCACAAGATTTTGTGCATTTAGAAGAAAATTATCAGTTTGCAGAGTCCAATAGAACAAAATAATTTCCACCTCGTCAACTATTAATTATCTTTTTTATTTGTTCTAAAAACAGTAGGGTAAAATCCAGCAAGAAATAGTAAAAATATCACAACTGTAACACACAAAACCTCATAACAAAAAAAAAGAAAAAAATCCTGTACCAATTAAAATCTACAAGTTTTGGAGGAAAAATATCCAAGTATTTTCCAATTCTGACAACAGGTCAGATGCATTCACGGGTGCAGTCCCTTTAAATAACAGTAAGCATAAGAAATAGATGTGCAAGCACGCAGTATTTTAAGCTCTAAGAGTAAACAGAATGTGTTTTCTATCAGAATCGTGGCAATCATTCAAATACCAATCTCCAAACTCTTCTTTGAGTCTAAGATTGAAATCTCAGATTTATATACGTGGAGCAACAAGGACACCTTGAGGCAAGTTAGAAAAATGCAAACATTTCTGTTCCACGTTGATATGGGAGGACTTACAGATTCCCCGTGAATTGCCACATGATGTAAATTATAAGCTCTTAAAGCTGTTTGGCAAAGTCCTGCAAGTTCCACAGAGTATTATTAAGGCAATGCTTGGTCAGCACTCCTGAAATGCTAGAATATATGCTTACCAGTTAGGTTAATTTACTTGCTAATAGTTTTGAAGACAGACCTGGTTTTGCAACACCCTGATCTTGTTGTTCTGAGTTGCTTTTCTCCCTGTTACAGAAGTAAAAAAATTTCCTGCCCACTACTCAGCATAGTATTACACTGTACATATTTAAAAAAAAAAAGTATAAAAAAAAAGTACTGAAGAAGTATTAAATGCAAATCTACACAAAAGTTAAACTTTCACAGTTCTTTGTTACTCTCTACAAGTTTCAAGTATTCCTTTAAATTTGTACATTTGAAAAACTGATATAACAGTAAAAGTTTTCCAAAAAAAAGGTGGGAAGAGGAAGAAATCTTATACTTCTTATTTCGTTTAAAATCTTTTGCACATGAAAAAGCACTTTTTTTTAGTAGAGGCTCTAAGTCAGAACTGGAGTTGTGGGGCCATTTGTAGAGCTTTCTGTTCCCTTAGTGCTATCTGCAGCCTTAGAATCATCACATACTTCAGAAAGCTCATTTTCCTGTGGCGTTGATGGGGTAAGATCAATAGCAATCAAATCAGTTTCCTGATCTGTTTTTTCTACTTCATTGCAAAATTCAACTTTATCTTCCTGCTGGCTGTTCTTCTTTATTTGTCCATTCTGTGCAGGGTAGGTACTGGCAATGGTGTCATACAGGAATTGGTACTGTTCCTTAAAGAGAAGAAGTTAGTGTGAATGGAATGCTCAGAGCCCAATAAACCCATTCTTTCTCTGTTTTTTTAAATTTTAGAAATGTAACATGCAGTTGAACATGCAAGACTGCATATGAAGCATCTTCCACAGTTTTTGGCATACAGGATGTTGCTACTATGGTTTATTCTGATTTCGTGTGTATGTAATGTCTCTGTAACTGCCTGCATCAGATGTTCCACGCTGAGTCACCCAGTACCCTCTTGGTTCACAAAGTCCCAAAAATATGTTTTTAAGAGTACCTAAGTCGTAAACAACATGCATTGTAAGGAGTCTAGGAAAGTCATCTAATAACCTGTCCCATATCGATGCCACCGAGGTCTGGTTTGTTGGTAAACGCACAGCATATGCCACAAAGACACAATTCCTCTGGAGCGATTTAAACAAAACAAGTTGATGGCTGCTAGCCTGTGAAACGGAGTTAGCCTCCTAACTCTGCAGAAGTTAAGGGACACTGTGCACGTACATTCCTGAAGCAACTGCAGAAACATCAGTTTATGCAATTTGTAATTTTATAATATGCACCCTTCCACAAAGGTGTTATAGAATTGCAGCTCTGGACATCTCACACACTCCTTCATTCTCATCATTAATGGCCAATTCCCAAGTAGCGGTGAGTGGCCGTGAATGTCCTGATCAGAATTAGGGTTCCCTATGCAGAAATGATGCGTAAGGTTACGAGGATATTAGTGACCACGATAAGTAATCTCATAATTTTTTCCAGTAATTCATAAGATTTACTTACAAAGGTGGAGACCACTCCCAGCCTGGTGCGACGAAGAGCTTTTACTACTTGGAAAATATCTATTACTTCTTCTATTTCTGCACTTTCCAAGAGGGTCATTAAAGCGCAAAATACACCAGTCTGCTGTGATCCATCACTAGAAGATGATGTAAAATGTACACGTACATTTAAAATGTAAAATCAGCAAGTCCTCTGACTAAATGTTAGATTTAATTCAAAGTCTACATAATGAATTACATTTCCAAAACATTTTTTACTGCACTGAAATAGTTACAATTAAAAATATCTGTAGGACACGCACAAGACATGGTTTATCTAGAGGCTACCTGCATCTTGTGTGGCCACTTAAGGGGTAAGAAAGAAATTAGAAGCTTCAGACTTACAGTCTCGAGAATTGTTAGCAGGATTATCCTCTGTTTTAGATGGTATGCAAGGCTATTCCTGGAAATGGTCCTAAAAAAGTGGGCTTATGTACTGGAGCGAGAGGTGAACCTAAACACTCTGCTGGATCCTCATTAGTAGTATGCTACAAGAGCACTCTGACCTAGCATTTCTTCTCAAAATATGCATACCAGGCAAGAGCAGCTAGCTCTGACCACCTACTCCATGCCCATGCTTGCTGAAGAGAAGTGTGCTCACTTTCCAGCACTACAATCAAAAAGGTCAAGCTTGAGCAATTCAAGGAATCTTCTAGGGAGAGCTGAGTCTCCAGACACATGGAAAGGCTTGTGGGAAAAGGTAGGCATCCCAAAACTGTGGTTGCTACGTATATCCAGAACTTAGAGCTAGGTTAAGGTATGTGCTGAACTCAGACCCACCGGCAGTGGACAACGAGCGGGACGCTGCGGGTACTCCTGTTGTCCTCAGTGACTGGTCTGGCTGGGACTTTTTGTTTAAGGTTGAGAATCATGCTGACTAAATCTTTGGGGTTTTCTGGAACATCCAAGCCGCTCCACTTGTGATACTGATACTGATACACCTTCTGTGTTTCTTTCGTCTGAAAAACAGCAGTGGAGATGTAGGCAACGTTCAGGTTAAAATAAAGATTCACGTAGTACATCTATTGCAGCTGATTTACAAAAGAAAAATTACATTCCTGAGGAACTGCATGGTGATGTGAGTTCTACTTCATGAATATGAGGTAGGTAGACATCCAAGCTTTGCTCACTGTACAAAAGACAGCTGACCTCCTGAGACTCCACTATCACCATCTCAGCAATTCACTAAATGGGAAATCTGAGCTAATTGATAGCATTTATCATGATTGGCTGCTGGTCTGGAAGAGAAAAATATTTCCATTTCTTAGAGCAGGAGGTAAGCGCAGTGGGAACTGTCCCTTCTCTTTCTTTAGGCTAAGTTTATAACAGGGAAACAAATTTAAAACTTCCTTTTATAATTTGCGAAGAAACTTTTACCTTCAGATGTGTAACATCAAATGCACGTATGGTATAGCTAGGACAACAGTTGACATCTGTCATTTGAACCTCTATGCCACCATACGTTTGTTTTCCTTCTCCCCAGTACTGTGCACAGAGTTCCTAAAATGGATAAAAGGACAAGTCAGTGCTTACCATTCAAACCTCCTTCTATTTTATCTTCCATATGCACTTACAGAATGTATTGACTTTAAAGTAGTGGGAGTGTCATTGCATTTTAAAATACAGCCCTCAAAAATTCAGTAGAAAGTAAATTATGGAGGTAAATAACAGAACAAATTATATTGGAAATCCAAATTCCTCATCCTATGAAACACGCTTAACTGGAGAAAGGGAATAAGAGAGTGCAGTCCGGTGTTTTCTTTGCATATAGAGGACCCCTAGTATGTCAGTGTGAAGATGATCCCCTCACCTGATCTCCTTCCTTCAGCTCTGTCAGCATAACAATGACTCTGACTTTTCTTTGGAAGACCATTTGCCAGAAGTCAGAGATGGTTTCCTGCAGTGGTCCCTGTGTTGCAATCATGGCTTTTGGACCCCAGTAACCCTATAAAAGAAATTTTTAATATTTTTTTCTTAAATTCATTTGAAATGTGATTGTCAAGCAACAGAACTCATTGTCATTTAAAGAATACCCAGTGAAATAAACTAATGAAGCCTTTTGTTTATAGGGAAAATATGCCTATCACAGTAGGTAATGGTCTTACAGGAATTGTACAAGCCAAATGACATTAAACTCAATCCTCATAACAACAGTATCACTTCCAGATTGACAGCAAGGTATACTCATGCTGCAGTGGGTGAAACCTCACCCTGCCATTTTCTGCAAAGCATATTTTTAAGGGCTAAAACATTTAATTCTACACAGCTCTTTAATTTGACCACCAAGAAATTGAGTTTATACCACACAAGGTTGGTGCACCAGTCAGTTCACACTGAGCTACCCAAAAGTGAAAATACATTTACTCTGAATATATATCCTAACTGTGCAGCATTTTAAAGCATTCAGATAAATCGAATTTAGCTAGTAATTCCGTTAAAATCAGTTACTTCATTAGTGACCAGTAACTGCTCTCCTCCTTTTGGAGGTATATATGATGCCAAAAAACTGACGGCCCCAATTTTCACTAGTAGGGTTTTGCATATGCGAATAACTATACTTGCATTTCACTAACAGGGAAAATATTAATACGGATCAGCGTGTACACAGGCAGATGCCCACTAACAGAAATACATGTTATCATGAGGCCAGTCTGAAAGCTAGTGGTTTTAAACATAACAAACACACACGCAAAAAAAAATAGTGTTTCTACATTTGGCCTCACTATTTGAGATTGCACAGTCTAAAACCATGTAAGGGAAAAAGATTCATCTTATTACTGCAGCAAAATTATTTTCATGATTAAAACTATAAATGGATTTGCCAATCGACTGTCAGATCTTTCTCCCTTATTCAGGTAAATCCTATTCTATTTGTGAAGCCAATAAGAGAGTAAGAGCTCAAGCTAGAATATAGTTTTAGCTGAAAGCTTGTGAAATACTTATAGTGGATCCTCTAAATACATACAGTTATGAAGGAAGCATTGATGTATTTGCTTGATTCCTCACAGTCGCTGTCCTCATCTGAGGAAACATCTGAATCGTGTTCACCCTCCTTACCGCATTCATCTTCGTGCCTGATCGGCACTCGGTTAAAGTCATCTGCATGAGACACAGTGTCACCGTCACGCCACACTGCTGGTCAGGTATAGCATTAGAGGGGGGGTGTCCCCACATGTGCAGGGGGGGAAATAGACAGAAAAAGGCCAGTCCTTTCACAACAGACTGCAGAACAAAGGCCACTTTATTTGAAATAAACTTAAACACTCCCAATAATTCACATTTTTAAAAACTCGTCTCTTCTTTTTTAAAACACTATGAGAAGTTTCTAATTTTACAGTGTTGAGAAAATTAATCAATCAAATACATCTCAGTAAGGTAATTTACTGTCCTCATTTTTTCAAAATTTAGTAGGTTTTCTTACAGAAGATAACAGATAAAATAAGGGAAGTTTCATGGAAAATACTTACATGGAATTATGGTGGCATTCCTATTTTTGCTTTTATTTTCCTCCCGATGCCCAGTGTTCTGTGTCCGCCACCCCTTATAGGAAGGTAATCTCTAAAGAAAGAGGATGTTTGGTATTACGCTTGATTAAAATGGTTCCTGGGATCATTGTCCCCTCTGGACATCCACACCCAGTCTTCATGCCCTAGTGCCTCACTTCTTGCTTTAATTCTTTAAATTTTGGTCACATGTCGACTATAGTTTAAAAATGCCTATTATACCATGTACAATGGCACAGAAAATCATGCACGTAGACACAAGTACAGGAATAAAATTTCATTAATTTACAGCTTTTTTCATGAAGGTAAAGAAACTGTTTCTGTGCCAGAGAAATAAAATAGCACAGAAGCAATCTATCATGTTGTCATGTATGGTATCTCCATCTCATGACTATTGTGCAAGGCACTTTCTAATGTAAGTGGGAGGTAAGGGCACTAGAATGCAATGCTTATTTACCTGAAACTCTGCCTCCAGCAGAGAAGGATCACTCGGAGGATCTTTTCTTTTCAGATTGTTAAGATAGGAATGTAGTTCTGAGAGACTGACCTCTGTTTCTCCATACTGATTGTATTCCACTAGGGCTTGATGGATAAGGATGTACTGTGACTGGTGTTTCCCATTTGAAGAGTTTAAAAATGAAGTTATTAAAGAGTTAAAAAAAAAAAAACATTTTTAAAACCATTATAAGAAACTATTACTCCCATGATGTTATTAGTGTTAATAATATTAAGCATTAACATCAAATAGGCATTAAATACAAGTATTAAAAATCAAATTAGACATTTTGGAGCACATTTAGTGTGTTGGATGAAAAGTGTTTTGCAAATAAATGTAATGTCATTCAAGAAACATGCAATTGAGATTTGAAAGATCTGCAAAACGCTTAAATAAGTTAAAAACATGCATTGCATCAGTCTATAACTTTTGTTGTACTCTCAACTCATCTGAAAATCCCACCTAGACAGTTTTTAGAATTTGAAAATTGTGTTTGACTATGCAAGCTCAATTTTACATTTGTGAATTGTATGCCAAAAGCTGGATTATCAAATCTAAAATGTTCTTCTTGGCTTCTTTTTTTACAGCCTAAACTTAAAAAGTTGAAGTTTCTAAAACTGAAAAACTACGCTGGAAGTTTTTCTCTCTCTTAATATTTTTCAGAGCTACATTTTCTATGAACAACTTCAACTGAACTGTAGCAGTACCCACGACTGAGCAGCGCACTTCTGAGAAATACTGATGAAGCCCTAGCGAAGGAGAGTTCTAAGTGACAGGAGTTTTAACGAGATACCTCTACTTGAACCATGAGGCACCGCTGCCGACGCAGCTTCACAACATAGCCGTAAACATCCACTCTGCCTTCTGCATCCAGCCCCTCCAGCATGGCATCGATTCCTATATATGTCCCGGTGCGCCCAACACCGGCACTGCAAAGCACAAAGGGATTTGGTTATCACGAGGGAATGGCATGTCCCAGTCCCGCTCTGAGAGGGGAGCAGTCAGTGAGAGAGCGAAAGTGAAAATGTGTAACAACGGGATATGAAGCAACTGAAAACAGTTCTTGCTGTAAATTAATTGGCAACACAAACAATGATGAGTTTGTACTTTAAATATCTTTTAATGAATGTAAGGCCAATATTGCCAAACGTGGTGCTTATAGCCAGAGTAGCCCGACATTTATCTGGCTGCTTTCCAAAAGTCTACGTATCCTCAGATTTTATCGACCTGAATATCCTTCAGAAAACAGGCCTTTTTATGCATCTTTGGCTGCTTCACTTTCAAGTAATCATCACAAAATTTGGGATCAGCCAAACACCTTTGCCAGCTCCCTTGTCTGAATAGCTTCACGTCATGTTCATTTAACATTAACATAATTTAAAAAAAAAAAACATATATATATTTACCTGCAATGAACCACTATTGGGCCACTAAAAAAGTTGCTGAGAGCATTAACTCTGCGTCGGAGTTTGAGAAGGAGATGCGGATCCTCAGGGACTCCATGGTCTGGCCAGCTTGTGAACTGAATATGAGTGACATCTCTTCCAGCTGTCCTTTCTCTTGCCTAGACAAAGTGAAGTGTGAGTTTTTTAAAAATATATATATACACACACAAAGCCAAAATCAAGTGCAGACATACAAAGCAGAAGAAAAATAAAGGCAACAGCTATCAAATGTTTAAATAGAAATTTCAAACTGTGTGCCGTAATGTTGTAACCCCAATTGTCTCTCAGGTTATGACATTTTTCATATTCAAGTTTAATTTAAAAATATCTATGGATCAGGAATACACGACTCCAACAGAGGACAAGCAGGAGGTTCAAAGTGTTGCTAAAAATACTTTTTTCTCAGGTTAGCCTATGATTCAGAGTATAATATGTCTCCCCACTCATAAACAACTTGGCCAGTGTATAGCTCTGCTTACTTCAAGGGGTACAGGTTGGTAAGTCTTTTATGTCTCCTAGGAGTAGCCTACTGCAGATACAACAGAATTTAAAAAAAAAAAAGAAAAGAAAAGAAGAAAAGAAACAAACTGTAACTCAGACTTCTACTGTTCAGAAATAGATACAAGAAAACCTATGATTTTCAATGAGACTGACTCTCAAGTCACTTGATTAAAGATTAAAGCATGTCAAGTCTTGAGTCCTACTTTCATATGTTGCTGCTAGATTAAAAGAGAGGAATACATTTTGATAACCATGATTATAAAACAAAATGAGAAAGATCTCAATGGCGTTCTTTTACTGGCCAAGATTTAGTATGGCTATACGGGCATTTCCCCAGTAATTAACCCCCAAAGTCTTACTCAAAGTTGAATTATCCAGTTGTGGCATGGTTATTCATACAGTTATTTTCCATTGTTTCAGTACTTATACATCACTATTCCACCAGAACTGCAGAAGTCTCCACTTTCTCGCCAGGGACCACTCTTAAATTCCACAACCAATATCAGTTTTATCTATATTAATATGATGTCAGTGGAACAGAGAGCAGACATATAAAAATCAGTCCTCAGTCTGCAGCAATCTCTCATCTCTAATGTCAGATTGTTCTAGTCACAGAGCAATGTCCTTGTTAATAGTTAATTCTTAACATCCTGATATTTTCACCATATTCACACTAAGTTACAACTTTCTTTTAATCAGTCTGCTTCCGGAGTAAATTTTAATGCAACATAAGACAGCAGAATAGGAACTTCCAGCTGTAATCATGGATCAGGATGGGTGGAGTCTGTTGCTTGACTATTTTGCTGAAGATCTGTCAGCATATTTACTCGTTGAGTCTTAATGCTTTTAGCTATGACTTACGTTCCGTTTACCCTCGCTGAAATATTTTCACAAAGGGCCTGAGAGAAGCATTTAGCCTTAGATGGCAAATTTTGTTCCCAATTACACGCAGAGCAACTAATGTGATTTCAGATGTATAAAAGAGAGCAATTAACCAGCCTTAATGATTCTACATGTAGCCAAATGGTAATTTTAAAACACTTATGTTTATAAATGCACTTGAGATTACCAGAATTGGTAAGTGTCCCACTGCACAATTATCACGAGGGTAGATAACGGTGCTCTATGAGTCACATTGATTTTACTTGCAGAAGGTTATGCTGAGATACACATAAACGAGTAAAATCTATGTGTTAAAGAACAAACTAAATATCTAAGGAAACAAGAGTGTGTTAAGTTTTACATACTTAACAGCATATTAACAATTTCCTCTTAAACGTAGATTCCAGAGTACTAAGGAAAATATATTTTGACGTTGGGAAATCTATGTCTATATTTCTTGTAAGGAATGACACCTACATCTAAGAAGTTTTCTCTTAAACTATTTGTTGCTTAGGGAAAAACAGCAAAGCATCTTTCATTGACAGCTGACTCTTCTCCTCTTAAAAGGATCTCTCAACGATACCTACAGACTCCAAATAGACATTCCAATTCCAGTCAGTCTTACACTTTTGAATCAACTTACGTTTGTGATGTGTAGTTTCTGAATGACATAGTCTGGACACGTTTTACTTTCATTGATCTTCACAATGATGTCCCCATACGTTGCAGAGCCATTCTCCATTGACGGCCAGTACTGGGCACATTTGTTCTATGAAGATATGAAGTTAGGTGAGCAGCATGACAGCAAAGTGGCAGAGAGCTGAGAGCTAGAAGAAAGTCTGTTTTAAAATAGATGGCAACTCAGTATAATTTTTCCAACTTCTCACAGGTCTTGTCTTCTCCTGAAAAGGCTGTCACTGCTTAGGATGTCAGCGCTAAGTAATTCCAAATATCCAACAATTTAGGTCTCTGACCTGAAGTTTATGTCCATGGAATTTATCATGGAACATAAAGTGGGGAAAAAATCCTGTACACTAGTTGAAAAAGTGAACAGCTACTCTTGCTGTTGCCTGAAGGCGGTAGAAAATTTTGCAGCTACTTCTACGGCTTCTTTTCCAGTCTTTAGTGAGGGACGTTGCTCCTGCCTGCCTATAACATTAACTTGGGGATGCTGTAAATCTGCATGCTGCCAACTTTTTCATCTTTAAAAACAGTTAAAACAGCAGTTCCCCTTCTTCCTGCTCCACCTGGAATAAGCCACAAAAGCGAGCCAGAAGCACCCAACCTTCCAGTTAAAGGAAAGGCAAAGAGAATGGATAAAAAAAATACTCTGTCTAGGATTTACTGAGAGCATTGCCAGGATATCAGAAAGTAATAGACAGGAGAAAAATACAAACCATACCTTTTATGACAAGCCTGTGAGGAGCTAGAATTCTACCTTGAGCCCTTTTCTGGATTTATTAGCTGTAATTTGGAGGCTTACCCTCTGCTACTTACAGCTGTGACTAAAGTGACATTTTCTGATAAGACTGGTAATTCCATAAGGCAACACTGTTTTGGCATGCTTTCCAACATAGGTTCCGCCACAACGAGAGAACAGCAAAGAATGAAAACAAAGTACTAAGAAGGAAATGTAATTCACACACCAGCACAGCAACCCTTTCTGTTTTCAGACAAAAGAAGGACAGAAAGATGGATGGATGGATGGATGCATGGATGGATGGATGGATTATTTCTCACCCTCTTTCCTTCCTCACAGCGAGTCACCATGACAATAATTGTTGCCTTCTGTTCCCAGATCATTCTCCAGAAATCATCCGTGGTTTCATCCTTGGGACCTAGCAGGAGATATTTTAAGGGAGTTTTTCAAAGAGTGTAGCTACAGGAAAAAACACTTGCCTTCTTGACATGCTTAGCCATGCAGTCTGAAAAGCTAACCAGAGATCATGCAAACAACAGCCACACACTTGATTTCATTATGACTGCTGCCATTAGGCTACAACATTTTAAAAGTCTCATATATATCTTTAATGCATAGCTGTGAAATCTGAAAACTTTTGGTGTAAAATTATACATCGTGAGAAATCTGCCTTTGAAGTACAATTTATTCATCTTCACAAAATTTCCTAAGCAAAAACTCATTGGCAACATTGTCATATTTAATTTCAAATGTCAGATTTTCAATTTTTCTTCAAATTTACTAATACTTTTTTACTACTCTCTAACAAAAAAATGGGTAAATAAAGAAAGCATATTCTTTTAAAGTTAAAAATTACCTTGTGCAGCAATGTATTTTCTTGGTTCTTTGAAGCCCTATAAGAAGTACAACGTTATCAACTTTTAGAAAGGAAGCATGAACAATTTAAAAGATTTGCAACTTTAAAAACAAATTCAGTATGCAACAGTCCAATAATACCAAACACACTACAAAGATGGAAAGAACTCAAATGGAAATCCTCAAAGGTCTTTGATGCATGAAAGGTACAGACTACAGAATTTCGTCAATAGTGCCTAAGACATTTTAAGTAGAAGTCACTCACATCAATGTAACTTGCATTGATATAGTCTGATCCTGGGTCTCCTGGGATCTCTGAGAGCTCAACACGGTTATGATCATCTGTTTAAATAATTTAAAACAAAATAATGATATTATCTCAAGGCACTAAGAAAACAAATATTTATAAAACATGCGAAAATTTTAACAAATACTCACATGGAAGGATATCAATGTAACGGTTTTTGTTCTGATTATGGCTTTTTTTGGCCTCCTTTATTGAAAATTTAGTGAAAACTCTAGGAATACTCTGTAAAATACAAAGTTTCTTTTATTAGGTAAGCCTATGTTTAAAATAGCTTCTACTTACAGTCAAATGCATATGGAAAAAATTTGGTACTACTGAGTCTGGAAGATAACATTCTGTTTCACACGATACTACTTCATGTATTTTTTATATCTAAAATAAACAAATTTCTTTTCCCTTAATATAAATAATATATATCTCCACAATTATATATTATTTATATCCCCATGGCTATGCAGTAAGAGAGAGTATTAAAAATATGCATTAAAAGGTACTTTAGAATGAGAAGTATTTAGACTGTGTATTTTATACTTCTGCTGAAAAACACCTTTGGGGAAAAAAAAAGTACCATCATCTTACAATGAGGAGAGCTTGGTAGCAAAATTAACTGAAGGCTATTTGACCTTAGATGAGAATTCACTCAATTCTCTAGATTCTTTTTTTTTTTCTTATTTATTTATAACCAGTGCCTATACTTCAAACATGCTCTTGAACAGAATTCTTCCAACCACCTGGCTACAAATGTGTGGTATATTTTGAGCCAACGACAAACCTGAAATTCATCTAAGAAAAGTCTTCCTTCATCAGCAATCTTCCTCTTGTATGTGTCCAGCAATTGCTCCGAAGGTATTGGCTCTATGTTCAGAAGTTGCCTGTCATCATCTTTAACTGTGTAAATACGTTGAATATTTATCGTTACTGACTTTGAAAATGTAAATTACATTTCAGTAAATGTGATTCTCGAATTGTCAGATAAATTAACAAAAGGACAAACCCCTGTATTTTAACTGAGCATGTTTCTTTTTAAAAAAAAATTGTGTCACCTGAGGCAGCTGTAAGCAAACAGGCCCCGGGAATAACAGAACTTGTTCAGCTCTGCCACCTAACAGGAGACGTCTCAGGAGGAGGCCACGTGCAGGGCTGTTGCATTAACAGCACTTTTGTACAAAGCGGTCATTGTCACGTTCAGGTCACAGCAACAGCCCCAACACCCACAACAGTTACATGGCCTTGCCCTCTACTTCAATTCTGATCATTTATCGTCAGTGGTAAAATGGATTACTGTGCGAACAACCTACCAACGTAACAACAAGTATTGCCTCCTTTTTCAAATTTTCTCCAACTTATTCTCTGAGTTGCAATAATCTGTAGTATCATCTTGATAAAGTAATGACTGAACAAGTTTTAACGCCTCTAACTAGACTTTTATTCATTTTTCATTTACATTGAAAATATTTTTTTTTAACAACTGTGTGTCTAAGCAAATGGGTTTGAATATCAACACAGTATTACTTCCCATTTAATGTAGTTAATTTCTGTGGGCTTGAATGTCATAATTTTTTTTCCTTGAAGCTTTCTGGTATTGTCTGATTCTGTCTTGCTTCATAGGCTTTGAAATCTTGTGCAAAAAGTTGTACGTAATGTTCGGTTTCAGTCTTTGGGATTTGAAAGCCTTCAAAATTTTGCAGTAAAAAACAACTGGCTTATGTTTAAATTCTTGCTTTGAAAAAGGTGCACAGGAAAGGGAAATTCTGGTTGAAGTTGTATTTGATTCTTGACTTACTCTCAGGGTTAAACCTATCACAACTGTTGTCTGGGATAACAAAATTGGGTTTGTAATTAAATAACAAATAAGAGTTTTTCAAACACTGATAAACTTTCAGTTCATTTAAGTATAAATACTTCTGTTGTGTATTTATTGAAGTTGGGCTTTTTTCCTCCAAATGAGGTGTTATCTTATTGATATCTGTAATCTATGTATACAACCTAGAATGTAAAAAAATCCAAAGGTGGCAGCAAGACATGTGACTAACTTTATTTCCACTTGCTAAATATATAAAGATACTCACCTGCAACAAGGTTCACGCCTTCAGAAGAATTGCTGTAAGAAGCAAAAGCATCTGTAAATGCTTTGACTAGTAAGACACATATATGATAATGAGTTAAATAAAAGCAGGTTTGTATGTGAACACCAAGACTGTTCATAACCAGCAGACCGCATTGAAAGCTCTCTGTGAAACAAGAGTGCTACAACTGGGACTTACAGGCCCTACTCAGAGGTGGTTGGGATCCTTGTCTTCCTACTCTGAGCACTACTGCGGGGGAGAAACAAGGGAACCACATCAAACAACTTTACCGCTTGCATAATTTTGTCCATATCACCTGCAGCAAACATTTCTTTAATTTCTTCACTGGAGTGGCTGCTCACACCATCTTTGTTTCTCTTGCTAAATAAGTGACAAAAAACTAACACATACATAAAATATAATGAAATTAAGTTTAAACGCTAAGTAGCGAAGAACAAGCCAGACTCTCTGGAGCTGTACAAGCAAAAATTAGTTCTGCTTCCCTAAGCATAAAAGTTCGCATCTGAGCAAGAGCAGCTCCCTGTCCCCCTAAGGGGAAAAGCTGGGGGGGAAAGGGGTTGGAAGAGATGAGTCCCCAAGTTCTGCTGTTGCCAGAGGGCTGAGAGGTTTCTGAAGAAATTTCCCTAACTCCTCCATCTCTACCAGCAACAAATGCCCCCTCACACGTTGCAGCACCTCCCTTCAGAGCAATAGCAGCAGTCAGCCTGGCTTTCCAGGGCTCTGGCACAGTCGTCAGGGAAGGCAATGACCCTTCTTCTATTGCCATCCGCTGTCCTACAGAACTGTCAAGTCACCTAGAGATGGCTATAATAAACAAAGCCTCCCTGAAATATTGTTTCAGGTGAACAACCACTTGAAAGAGTTGCAAGAAAGCATGTACTATTTTCATTACTTTTAACTTAAATCACGAAGGAAAGGTTTTCCAGATTTTGTGAATGTTTTTTCATAAAACTAGTGACAAAACATTTTGTTCTAGCAGATCAGTCCTTCTGTGCCCTGAGAAAGGGTATAGCAGAGAGATTTTAAATCTATTTCATTGTATTTGCATTGCCAGACAAATCACCAAAAATTGAGTTTCTTTTGAAAGGATTAAAAGGTAAAAGGATGTCTTTTCCCAGTATTAATGAAACACCAAACTTGTAACATTTTTGCACTACCCGTTGGGAAATCTTGTGGAAAAATAGAAAGCCTCCCCCCGCCCCCTGTTTATATAAGAGGGGGAGAGAAACACGAAGCTTACCCAAGCTTTTTTTTGTGAAGATCATAGATTTTGTACATAACCAGTAGTAAAGCAATTGATGTCACAACGATCAAGAACGCCAAGAATATAATCAGGGCTTTAGAATTATCTAGCCACAGAAAAAGAATACATTTATTATTTCTTGAACACATAATTAATGGCATTTTAAAATTACTTTTTTTCCCTTTTTTTCTAATTCTGTATACTTCCTAGAACCAGGGCTTATTGATTCTTTTTTGTGAAAAGAACTAAACAATTATTTTTAAGTGTTTAGTTGAAGTTTGTTATTCCAAAGAGCCAAAAACTTTTAACTTCACAGAAAGGGAGGGAATTTTATTTCTTCATTAAGAAAACTTTCACTTAATCTCTCCACGTCTACCTGTCAAAATGCTACCACCCACTCACTGGTTCGGCATTACCATGGTTGTCTCCTGCTCTGTGTGACCTGTACATCTGAGCAGTGGAGCTCTCAGCTGCTCCTGATCTGGGAGTTGGGAATCCCTGACAAGTCATAGATGTTCAGCTCCTGAAACGCAGGATCTGAACACAGGAAAATAATCCTAAAGTGAATAATTTGAGTTAGAGAAATGAATTTCGAGTTGCATTCGAATGTTTCCTGATGAAACCACAGCTGTGTAATAATTCTGAATTACAGTCAATGACTCGTCAACATGATCTGTTACATTAATGCTGAATGAGGATATTTTTTCAAATGCAGATCAACTATTAACTATAAAAACTGGCAGTTTGGATTTTTAATTAGGAGCAATTGTAACAGAATTCACAATTTACACTATTACTCTATACTATGCTAAAGTCTAAAAGTAAAAATGCTGTATATATTTACTTACAACTGGTTCTTATACTCTTCTTTACCGGCTGCCCTCTATGTTCTCCATTAAACACTAAGATCTGCATGCAGTGGGTGAGGATAATAGAGATGTTAAGATATAACAAGTAAAAATTTCTGCATAATTTTTTTTTTAAAGAGCAAAGCACAATGGATATTCAAAATACATCCATCTATTTTCAATGAATCAACCTCATTGACAGCAGGATCTGCTGTCAATCTTTGTATAGCCATTTATAGTGCAGCTCAGGTTTCCACCTAAGTTACAGCAAGATCTGGATCCAAAAATATGTGGACGACTGGAAAAAAAAGTTAGTGAAATAGGAGACACGTTTTACAAAATCAAAATCAGATGCATCTCAAAGAAAAAAATCAAATTTATCTCTTATCAAATCAAAATCAAATCTCTAAAATCTGAAAAATAACCATGCAATATGTCATAAAACATCATTATTTTATTTGCTTCAACACTAAATATACAAATAGTCAACTGAATTGGATATATTTAATACAAGTTCCTGTATGGGACATAACTCATAAAAGGTTAAATTATAGAAGGCAGAATAAACTTTTAAATAAGCTGCTTTCTTGCAACATTAACTTTTGGGTACTTTAACTGGTGTTAAGATACTAACTTTGTTTAGATGTGTTTATATTTCATAATATATTTTACATTTATCCGATGTTTTAAATTTCCTTAATAGAAATTCCTATCAGATCTAATAGACAGCTTGAAGTTTGTACATCAAGTATTTCACACTTTTCTTGCAAAGAAAAATTAATCTTACGGTTAAACTTAAAAATTTAATACTAAACAGTGGAGAATACAAACAGGACTGAATAACAGCCATTTTAATAGTAGTATTCTCCTGCTGCAAATTATCCAAAAGGGGAGGAGATGGGCTTTCAGCACCATTGCTGACTGCAGGCTGAGAGCCTACCCGATCCCTTAAGAGAAACCTCTCCCGAAGACTCAGAGGACTGTGACCCAGCTCCCACACTGCTCTAAAAGGCCGATGTGTTCAGGGGGTTGGTGGTTTCCGAATTCTGCGGCTGGGAAGAAAGCCATGGTAGGTGACAACATCCAGAGGAGTAGCAGAGGTGACAGAGAAAACAAGCAAGAATCTTCTCAAATAGTGAAAGCCAGAAACCTAGCGCAGCAGTTGGGGTCAAAACGTCACTAAACCAGAAAGTATGCTTGGTAAGCTTCTGTTTATTCCCTGAACAACTCAGTGTGCAGATAGAATCGTGACATCTGCCAGCTCTCACAGGTGATCTGGGTTTTTTTCTTGAGCCTTCCATAACTTGACCCAGAATCCTTTCATTACTAGTTAAGGCCATAAGGCTTTCTCTGTTTTTCCAGTAAGAATTGGACAAAATAAGTTTGAAGCAGAAGCCAGGGTTTAGAGCCAAGCAGAAGCTGATTTCTTCTGTAAGGCGAACTGCTCACTGCAGGCAGCGTACAAAAAGCTTACAAGAGTGCAGGGGCAATGCAGGCATCTTTTGCTCCTACAGGACCTTGCCTTTATTTTCCAAATACAAAGCTTTCTGAGCAGAATCTGTCGGAAAAACACTGATGAAGCCTTGGAACAAATTCTAGACTACTCAAGTTCTCTGATACTGCATTTCCTCAGGAAGATACAGAGAAAAGAGGAAAAGATTGTGGAAAATGAGTGAAACTGGTTCCTAAAAGTAATAAAACTCCGTCATTCCTACTGGTTACTTTCTTACCTAAACTTTACTGAGAGGAGCTATCAGGATATAAAAACATATTCCTACTCGCCACATTAAGGGGATCACACAAGACCATTGCCTTTGCAAGCAGCCAAAAGGCTGAAATGCCCGAAAGAAGAGAAAATAGCAGGAGGTCTTCAGGAAAGTGAAGCTTGTAAACAGAGTATGATATATTTTGTATGGAAACGAGGACTGGCTTGTAAAAGGCTGATGTAAGGACATGCAAAAAGTTCTGAACTGCTTTACGCTAACTAGTCCCTGAAGCATCAAAAATCTTCACAGTGAAAAATTCTGAACAATTTATTTCTGAGCAATTATCTCGAGACTTGAATCCCATATTTATCCTTTGATTGAAATGACAGTCACACATTCATTAAATGAAGTGTGTTTTAAACACTAAAATATCAATTATACTTCAGAAACTATTTTAAAACTTATGGAAACCCCAAATTTCTCTCTGTCCCAAGTACAAACAATCAATTCAGCTTGTATTTTTCACGCTGTCAGAACCTATGTGGAATAGCACACAAGGGACTGATTGATAGGCTAGGCACTTATGCATTTTATTTCCAAAGTAATAGCTACTTCTTTACATCTGTGGCCTACAGATCCACAGATTAACTCCTCTGCCACTATATTTGCCTTTTTCCCTAAAATCAAGTATAATATGCTTAAACAATGAAAATACAGTGATATTTTATGTATTTAATTTAATAAGCCTACTTACCGTAAATGTATAATTTGTCAAGTACGAGAGATTTTCTTTTCTAAAATCACAATGATTGCCACTGGTGTCCCTTGTTCCATCATTTTCCCAAGTCAATTCAAATACTGTTTTTGCTCCATACACTTTTTGACTTTTGCACTTAATTTGGACAGCATTATCAGCTGTCAATCTTGCATTTACATCAATCACTGGCTCTGGTTCTGTTCACAAAAGAAGTGTTACTGGTTCTATCCTCATCATTTCAAACCAAACATTTCAACAGCTGTATATGTTCATGTCTGTTTGTTATCTTCTCTCTCAATAATTTCATACATTTTCTGCCTTAAAAATTTCAGTCCCAATTTAACAAGATAAATAAAATCGATTTTGAGTTAACCATAGGCTTATCTGAACTGGAAAAGATGTGAAGTGGAACTGAAAAGGCTGGGAAGATCAGAGCTCTACTGACAGTCAGACTGCAAAGACAGTATGATGGCAACTCACTCTCCTGCATTTGACATCACTTTCTCATTTGAGGAACATGGGACAACAGACGAGACAGGGGAACAAACAGTTTTCTGCATGAGTGTATGTTTCAAAACTTGTGTAAATGAAATTTCCTATCAGGAGTTACTAGCATATTTTAATATTTGGAACAGTATCCTTTTGCTTGAAGTGTCACATTGTCTTAAAGCTGGCCTAAAACTACAAAAACTTGCTACTTTTTAATGATAAGGAATCTGTTAAGTCTAATCTGCGTTTTCTAACTCTAATTTTGTATGTTGTAGCAAATGGGTTTCAGACTGGGGGCACAGCCCAAGGGACCTTTCATTGAGAGCTTATAAAACCTTTCAGAAAGTAAATAACCTTCGGCGTAAGGCAGCTCCATTAGTCACATTTCAGTAGAACACCACCATGGAAATTTTCTTCAAAATCACTTCAATTTGCAAGCTAGCATATTTGAAAAAAAAAACCCAAAACACCAAACCCCAAAAAGGTAAAAGGCAGTTGCAGTTTTCTTCATATGAAGAGCTAAGATGTGTGAGGCTTTATGAGCAGATCAAATATCCCATGTGGGGAGTGGCAGGATATTTTATGTGGCTGAGTGTGCGGTTACGACGTATCTGCTCAATTTTATCTACAGGGCAGATTTGTTAGATTCCTAACAGCCTATTCAGCATACTACTGAAAGAGCTGTGACAAGGAGAAAGTGAATATTTCTGGAGGCAATGTGTTTATTGAAGATGAAAACATATTTTATAAAATGTAGGCTTTTTCTACTTCCAAGGAGTTGTGCTCTACTGATACATTCTCTTGTTCAAGAAGCCATAAAACTCTTCCACTATCTGCTTGATCATGTTATCAGCTGTTGTAACAGTTGGAAAAGGTTTAATAAATACCATTAATTCATGAAGGCAAGCAACTTGTTACTTTCTCAAAAAATAAGGGAACTGAGGTTGTTTTCCAGACCCATAAACTTATATTGTGGACTGTAATCTTCACCTGAGTTATTAAAATATGAGTGGAGCCCCAGAAAGTGGGGGCTCCAAAATACAATATGCTCAAACTCGATTATCATGGAGAGGAAAATCATGATCATGCTCAAATTAGGGCTGTCTAAAAATTAAAGACATTTTTCAATTTCTGTTACAGTTAAGTCTCAGATCAAATGGTTTACATTATCAATCAATTCCTTTATCAGCTTTTTTTTTTCCATGGGTCTTCAGGTGATAATTTTGATCCCTGTATTCTTCCAACTAGAAACTAAAATTTGGTAGCTCCGTGACCCAGAGTAGGGAGATTCCAATGTTTTTATGGATTGTCTACAAAACTGGATACAAAAGCTCTGTATATTCTGCAGAGAGATAGGATTCAAATTCAGAACAATAGTCTGCCAGAAGCCCCTGTATTTCTCTACAGAAACACATTTAATAAAAACAGCAGTCGGGTTTAATGTTCTTATATATCTATTTCTACATACTTTTCAGGAGCGCTAAAAGCAACAAAAGATTTAATTATTCCTGCTATTAGGGAAAAAAAAAATCACCACTTTAAACTATCATTACATCACTAGCACAAGAATAATATTTCTTTTTTCACTAAAAAAATATAATCTTTTGCTTATTCAGTGAAATTAAAGGAAATATTAATTTAGTATCTTACCAGGTATAAACCACCATAGTTTCCCTATAGCTGTATCTCTATATTAGCTGAGTCTGGAGGTGGTGGAACTAGATCTAAATAAGTACTGGAAGAAATTAGATAAACATGGGGGTTTGGGTGGTTTTGGTTTTGTGGTTTGTTTTTATTTTCTCTCAAAGAAGGAATTAAAACAGTACGAGGCTCTACATCTGAAGATTAAAAGGGGAAAAAGCCACCCAACAAAATAGAAAGGACTGCGTCTCTATTACACCTTGTCTGCATCAGGAAAATATCTGCAAAGTCTGTTGGGTTTTGTTTTTGTTTTTTTTTTTTTAGCTTTTCTTGTAGTTCTATCAATTGAACACGTATGGCAAACAAAGAATCAGGACCACAGGGGTGAGCTTTTGAAAGTATAGCCCCAAAAAGGTGCACAGATCTTTCTGACAGCACAAGGGTTGGCACACATTTGGCTTTAACCTAATGTGGACTCTTAGAAGCCGACTGTGTACATGTACATCCAAACTAACCGAAACCCGGTACCCACATCAGTATTGGTGTAGCCCGGGTAATGCAGCTCTGCTTTGAGCAAACAGGCAACTACAGAACAGAAGGTACTTCCTGCACATCTTTGTACCTTTCATGCCACAAAGAAAAAGACAAATGTTTTTCATTCTCTTTTTGTTTAATTTGAATCTTTTCTTTAGATTGGGACATAATACCTTCTAAAATCTTATCAAGAATTTCAAATGAATGCAGTTTTTTTTTAAAAAAAATCTAGTATACATAAGAAGAATACTAATACTAAATGCATAATTAAAAAGAGGTTAACATCAAGTAATTAAAAAAGAAGCACTAATGATATGAATGTCAATAAAAGTCTTTTAATGTTAATCAGTTTCTTGGCTAATAGTAATAACACATAAACTATAATGAAGTACAGTAAGAAAGTACATATTCCCTGTACTACTATCAGCCTTGTTCGTAACAGTTAGCAAACAAGAGACTTACCTGCTGATTCTGTTGTAAAGTTACGTTCTTCAGTTTTTCCCATATATGTGGTGTTATTATTATATTTGCTCTTTGTATATGGAGTCACGGATACAGAACTTGTGGTATAAGGTTCAAATTCACGGCAAACAGAGGTATTCGTGGTGTTAAATTCTTTCTCTAAGAAAAAATGAAAAATGAAATTAATTAATGAAATAAATGGAATTTATGTTAGGAGCACAGGAACTCTTCATCAGAGCTACCTGAAACCACTGACATGTGTACTTCTATTTTAATTACCTTGTACTTGGTTGGTTTGTCTTGCTTACTAATGCTAAGTGAAGGCTCAGGAAGAGGATGAATCATAGAATCATAGAATCATTAAGGTTGGAAGAGACCTCCAAGATCATCGAGTCCAACTGTCAACCCAACGCCACCATGCCTACTAAGCGCCTCATCTACCCGTCTTTTAAATACTTCCAGGGATGGTGACTCACCCCCTTCCCTGGGCAGCCTGTTCCAATCTTTAACCACTCTTTATCTAAACCTCCCCTGGCGCAACTTGAGGCCATTTCCTCTCGTCCTTTCGCCAGTTACTTGGGAGAAGAGACCGACACCCACCTCGCTACAACCTCCTTTCAGGTAGTTGTAGAGAGCAATGAGGTCTCCCCTCAGCCTCCTTTTCTCTAGGCTAAACAACCCCAGCTCCCTCAGCCGCTCCTCATCAGACTTGTTCTCCAGACCCCTCACCAGCCTCGTTGCCCTTCTCTGGACACGCTCCAGCACCTCAACGTCCTTCTTGTAGTGAGGGGCCCAAAACTGAA
This sequence comes from Pygoscelis adeliae, assembly GCF_000699105.1. NCBI lineage: Eukaryota > Metazoa > Chordata > Aves > Sphenisciformes > Spheniscidae > Pygoscelis > Pygoscelis adeliae. The sequence continues at coordinate 731,593 of NW_008824996.1, read as the reverse complement.
CACAGTATTCGAGGTGCGGCCGCACCAGTGCCGAGTACAGGGGCACAATCACTTCCCTACTCCTGCTGGCCACACTATTTCTGATACAGGCCAGGATGCCATTGGCCTTCTTAGCCGCCTGGGCACACTGCCGGCTCAGTGTGCAAAGCACTTTGAGTAATAACGATGACAAACAAGTGCTATATATTAGTTGGTTTCCAGCCACTCTTCCCCAAGCCTGTAGCGCTGCATGGGGTTGTTGTGGCCAAAGTGCAGGACCCGGCACTTGGCCTTGTTGAATCTCATACAGTTGGCCTGGGCCCATCGATCCAGCCTGTCCAGGTCCCTCTGCAGAGCCTTCCTACCCTCGAGCAGATCAACACTGCCGCCCAACTTGGTGTCGTCTGCAAACTTACTGAGGGTGCACTCGATCCCCTCATCCAGATCATTGATAAAGATATTAAACAGAACTGGCCCCAATACTGAGCCCTGGGGAACACCGCTCGTGACCGGCCGCCAACTGGATTGAACTCCATTTACCACAACTCTCTGGGCCCGGCCGTCCAGCCAGTTTTTGACCCAGCGCAGAGTACACCTGTCTAAGCCGTGAGCCGCCAGCTTCTCTAGGAGAATGCTGTGGGAGACGGTGTCAAAGGCCTTACTGAAGTCCAGGTAGACCACATCCACAGCCTTTCCCTTGTCCACTAGGCGGGTCACCTGGTCATAGAAGGAGATCAGGTTGGTCAAGCAGGACCTGCCTTCCATAAACCCGTGCTGGCTGGGCCTGATGCCCTGGTTGTCCCGCACCTGCCTTGTGAGCGCCCTCAAGATGATCCGCTCCATGATCTTCCCCGGCACTGAGGTCAGGCTAACAGGCCTGTAGTTCCCCGGATCCTCCTTCCGGCCCTTCTTGTAGATGGGCGTCACATTGGCCAGCCTCCAGTCGTCCGGGACCTCCCCCGTTAACCAGGACTGCTGATAGATGATGGAGAGCAGCTTGGCTAGCTCCTCCGCCAGCTCTCTCAGCACTCTCGGGTGGATCCCATCCGGCCCCATAGACTTGTGAGTATCCAGATGACGTAGCAGGTCGTTGACCGCTTCCTCTTGGATTATGGGGGGTTCATCCTGCTCGCCATCCCTGTTTTCCAGCTCAGGGCGCCGAGTACCCTGAGGGTAACTAGTCTGATTGCTAAAGACTGAGGCAAAGAAGGCATTAAGTACCTCAGCCTTTTCCTCATCCTCGGTGACAATGTTCCCCCCCGCATCCAATAAAGGATGGAGATTCTCCTTGGCTCTCTTCTTGTCATTAATGTATTTGTAAAAACTTTTTTTGTTGTCTTTAACGACAGCGGCCAGGTTGCGTTCTAGCTGGGCTTTTGCCTTTCTCATTTCCTCTCTGCACGACCTAACGAGATCCCTGTACTCTTCTTGAGTCGCCTGCCCCTTCTTCCACAAGTGATAAACTCTCCTTTTTTTCCTGAGTCCCAGCAAAAGCTCCCCGTTCAGCCAGGCCGGTCGTCTTCTCCGCCCGTTCTTCTTGCGGCGTACAGGGACAGCCTGCTCCTGCGCCTTTAAGACTTCCTTCTTGAAGATCGTCCAGCCTTCCTGGACCCCTTTGCCCTTCAGGATGGTCTCCCAAGGGACTCTCTCAACCAGCGTCCTGAACAGGCCAAAGTCCGCCCTCCGGAAGTCCATGGTAGCAATTTTGCTGCCTCCCCTCCTTACTTCACCGAGAATTGAGAATTCTACCATTTCATGGTCGCTAAGCCCCAGACGGCCTCCGACCACCACATCTCCCACCAGTCCTTCTCTGTTTGTGAACAGCAGGTCGAGCGAGGCACCTCCCCTGGTAGGCTCACTTACCAGCTGTGTCAGGAAGTTGTCTTCCACACACTCCAGGAACCTCCTAGACTGCTTCCTCTCTGCCGTGTTGTATTTCCAGCAGATGTCCGGGAAGTTGAAGTCCCCCACGAGAACAAGGGCCAGCGATCGAGAGACCTCTGCCAGCCGCTTGTAGAACGCTTCATCGGCCTCGTCATCCTGGTTGGGTGGTCTATAACAGACTCCCAGCAGGATATCTGCCTCATTGGCCTTCCCCCTCATCCTTACCCATAAACACTCAACCGTATCACCACCACAATCGTTGAGCTCTATACAATCAAAACACTCCCTAACATACAGAGCCACCCCGCCGCCTCTCCTTCCTCGCCTGTCCCTTCTGAAGAGTCTATAGCCATCCATTGCAGCACTCCAATCGTGAGAGTCACCCCACCATGTTTCTGTGATGGCGACTAAGTCCTATCTCTCCCGGAATATATGAAATATATTCCCCAACCAAAAAGGTAGAAAGTTGAGGTTTTGTTCTGTTTTGTTTTTTACTTTCTCAGTATGTCATTTAAATTGGTGTCACTAAAAACTAACATAAAGCGCATTGACAAAGAGGTTGATACTTTCTTCTGTGTTCAGCTTGGGAAGGGGTTAGTAGACAGATGTCAAAAGTCACTCTGAACACTGGGCAAGTCTGTTCTGGTACGATGTGAGAGACGTCGTGTGCTTTCAGTAGTGGTAAGCAGGGCAGAAAGGAATTGCACGAGAAGCAACATGAGTGAAGGTATTGCCCACATTGCAGCTGGGGCTTTGGTGGCTTGGGGAACCGGGGAACAATGGCCTTTCCATGTTTCCTTCTGGCTAATTCCGAGGTGACCTGCCTACCTCGGTCTCCTACACTGGCCAAACCAGACCAGCCACAGAAACTGGTGCATGGGGCTGCCACCCTTTTGGGTAGTGGTCAAATTTGAGGATGGAGAATGGGAGAGATTATTTGTACCTGGGGAGCACATGAGCATGACAGCCTTTGGTTTCTGTGGCAGTCCAGGTTTACAAAACATGCAGTATGTGAACAGAAAGAATGAACTAACCCAGGACTAGCTTAAACCTGACATATATTTCCTGGAATCACATATCAAGCTCTTCATTTTCAAAATGAAATTTTTGAATTTCCTCTTCATTTTCCAGTCCTTGTTATGAAGAAAAGCTAACACCTGGAAAACACAGTCCCAGTATAACAGATACAGACTTATCCATCTAAATGTAAGGTGGTCTAAAACAGCATATCTGAAAGGAGTGACCGTTTAGTAGAAGACAACCACCTGGCTTTACCTGTCTAAACATGTATATGGTAACTGCTGTACTTAGGACCCCTGACTTTTACATACATTGTTGTTACTCAGAAGGCAGGTCCCTGTCTTCTCAGAGAATATATTAACCAGCTATAGCAGCATTTTCTGACACAGAGCACCATGCTACAACCTGATGAGGTGACTGAAAAGATTCCAATATGGTTTGACAGTGCATCATGCTTGGTGCTCTCTAAATATTAAAACGTGCAATGAATTATTCAATACTGAAGGGGCATATACTTACCTGTCTTACCCCATCGCACCATATAGCCATCTATAGGACCCTTTGAAACGTTGCTAGGTTTTTTCCATGTCACTGATACATTTCTGGCATCGTAAGCTACTTTAAAGTCTTCTAGTGCTTCTGGAGCTGTTGTAAAAGAAAAATAACGGGGAGGGAAGGAAATGTTTGAATGAAAATGAAAAATATTCCTCTCTTTACCCACTTTGATTAAATTAAATTTCATTGGATACTAAAGCAAGATACCAACAACATGTAATATTTTTCGTAGTCTATTTCATTCAAAGAAATTATACATAAGTGTAAACTCGGTATATGTAAAAGCATCATATTAGAGTAATTTCATAAATTTAATTAATTCAGGACAAGCTGAATAGAGCAATATCACATTGTCGTGATTTAACCTCAGTCGGCAACTGAGCACCACACAGCCACTCGCTCACTCCCCCCCCAATGGGATGGGGGAGAGAATTGGAAGAGTAAAAGTGAGAAAACTCGTGGGTTGAGATAAAACCAGTGTAATAATTGAAATAAAATACTACTACTAATAATAATAGTAATAACAATAAGACTAATATACAAAGCAAGTGATGCACAGTGGAATTGCTCACCACCTGCCGACCGATGCCCAGCCAGTCCCCGAGCAGCGGCCCCCCCGGCCAGCTTTCCCCAGTTTATGTACTGAGCATGACGTCCCATGGTATGGAATGTCCCTTTGGCCAGTTGGGGTCAGCTGTCCTGGCTGTGCCCCCTCCCAGCTTCTTGTGCACCTCCAGCCTTCTCAGTCGGTAGAGCATGGGAAGCTGAAAAGTCCTTGACTAGTGTAAGCACTGCTCAGCAACAACTACAACATCGGTGTGTTATCAACATTATTCTCATCCTAAATCCAAAACACAGCACTGTACCAGCTACTAGGAAGGAAATTAACCCTATCCCTGCCGAAACCAGGATACATATTACTCAAATTGTCCAACATTTCCAAATACTATACATTGTTTTGATTTCCTTATAATTTTAACAAACTTTAAATGTTTGGCCTGAATTTTTATTTGCAGGTTACTTGATTTAGGTTGATTTCCTTTTTAATTCAGAAAAAAAAGCTAAGCTATTTCCAAGGACAATGTTTTGGAAAAACACATCATTTTATCTGGAGACATTCTTTGCAATTATTCTACCACATCTTTCTTCAAATCAAGAATTTAACACTTGTTTTTGACTAGGCCTGCACTTTTGTTTTGTTTTGGGTTTTTTTTGGTCTTCATTCAAACATTCTTACATTTGGCGATGTTCTCACCCTCAAAAAAAAAAAAAAAAGAACTCTGAAAGAAGGAGAGTAAGGCATCACACTGGAAGACTGAGACTGGGGCTGGAGAGGGAAAGGAAGACTGTGACTGCAGTCAAAGAACAACCACAAGGGCAGGAGACCAGGCAGGAGGAGCTGGAGGGGAATCTGAGAGTGGCTGAGCATGCTGCTCAAAATATATCTTCAACCCCAGGAAACACAGATAGTGGGATTCATAGTAGGGTTTTCCAGAAATATGTGGAACATAAAGCAAAAATAAGCATTACACTTACCACCATAATCTGTTACTATGATGAAGCTTTGCTTGACAAACTCTTTTTCAAAAAAACGTACACTACCAGTGCAGTTGTATTTATGGTTGGGTGATAAAGGGTTCAGCTCTTCACAAGTACTTTCTAAAGTTGGAAAGTCTAGTAAACCTGTAGACACAAAAAGAGTTTTATCAATAGTTTTCACAACTCCAGAAGTACATGGTACCACTTTAACTGGGATTTTCTCTACCATACTTATTCAATATAATCTGTAATAAACTATCAAAATATTCGAAACAGAAAAGTGTACAACCTAATCCAATTACTAGGTTTTAGGCTCTTTTATACTAACTTAGTTTGCAGAGATCTTTACTTTTCATCATCAAATCACTATGATTTGACTTTCTAAGAAAACAGTTTTCCCACAGAAATCAAAACATTTCATGGGAGTCTGGCAGAACCCTGGAGCGGCTTCTTAGCTCTTCAGCTCCCTGAAACGTGAAATCTCCAGCCCCGGACATTCATCATGCATTTTTCGGGGACATCCAGCATCCATTATCTTCCCTACCACACTAGCTGCCTTTGAGCCAGCATCTCTTCATGCTGGCCGGCTCCAAGAGCAAAGAGCCTGGACTCTCGCCATCCGGGAGCCTGCAGAGCCAGCTGCCCGAGTAGTCTGTAAAGGATCAGCTCACAGCAGACCCACAGATTGCAGGATTTCCAAACCCTCAGCTCCCCTTCAGACCATCAAGCAGAACCCTAAAATCTTCGGAAGTCTGCAATTTGTGAAGCTGGTAAGCTCAGGAAATGAGCGCTCTGGGTTTGAACTTTCCCTAGATCTGCAGTGCATGGGGGTGGTAGTCCCCAACCCGGAAATTCTAAACAGCCCTTCCCTCAAACTTGCACAATTAATTTAAATCTGCCAGTCTCTCATCAAAAGACATCAACACTGCTTTTATAAATAAATAAATAAATAAATAATCAACTTCTAAAATATCTTAGACATGTCTTACCTGTGCAGCTAACAGTCGCAGTCACATTAGCACAGGCAAGTGACTTGTTCCAACATAACCTTGCAGACGTGCTGGTTTCATCCTCAACTCTGAAAGGATTCGTGCCGCTGTCTGAAAAGGATTAATATTACATGTCACTGTGACATTGGCTATATTGATTCTTTAAATAGCAATTTGTTCTTTTATATTTGTTGACTTGTTCTGCAATATGAAGATACGAGTGGCACAGAATAATATACCAAGAATTTAACAAGAAATGGAACGGAAAAATTGAAAAAGCCTACGTGAAATAAAGACAATGCTGGTACTCAAATAATAAATGAAACTTTTAATCCAACAATCTCTCTAGTGAACAAAACATCCAGCATAAACAGTAGCTTTCAAGTGCTGGCTGGTCTTGCTATTGCTAACCATGCTGCATATGGCCAATGTAGTTAAAGTTCCCTTTTTTCCTTTACAATGAGAAAATTACATTTTTTACATCCTACTATAAGAAAATACTGAAAGGTTTTAAAATACAACTTCAAAATGCAAAATATCTTGCAAACCAAGCACAAAGTATGAAAATCTTCTGTCTGATTCTCTGAAAAGAGACAAGAATAGACTAAGAAATCCAGGAAAGCTGAATTACTGCATGAAAAAAAAAAAAAAAAAAAAAAGAAAAAAAAAAGAAGAAAAAAAAAAGAAAAAGAAGAAGGAAAAAAAAGAAAGAAGAAACTACTAAAACACTTCTATACCTACCAGGTGGAATAGTAAGATAATTCTCTGTGCAATTTTTAAATCTAACTCTGTATCTCATGCATCTCTGAAGTCGTACTGTAGAGTTGCTGGAATCCACACTGATGTTAGCCTCCAAAATAACATATTTTCCAGTTTCTCTGAGATTTTCCAGTGTAACTTCAGCCACGTTATTCGTATCGTTTACACTTTTTATGCTGTACTTAATATCACTATCTAAAAGAAAAAGATAAAAGAGCAAACAATGATTTTATGGCAATTTTTAAGAACCATTATATGTTTTATGGCATTCCCAGCACCATATGTGTTTTAAGAATCATAACATACAGCAAAATTAGCTGCCCCTTGTTCTTTATTTTTATTTTTTATTTATCTTTTACTTCAAAAAATTGTTTAGTCAAAACAGAAAATTTCCTTAGGAAAATATTCTTTTAAATAATTCTCTAGTTAGGAAAACTAAAGAATTAAAAGGATGAACATTCCAGAACCAGATTTGCTTTAATTTAAAATGTCAGTTCAAAGTGAAATACTTTGTTTTGGCACATTGAATCATTTGGTTGAACAGAAATTTCAAATTTTCCTATTCAAAGCATTTCATAACCATCTAGTAAACAATGGCTATAGTCTATTCCTGAAAATTAGAGAGGAGAGGTCGAATTCTGAATCGAGTGAAACCGATGTCCAAACTTTAGTTATGAATTGCAGTTTGCAGCATGTGATTATCAGCATGACGGGGAAAAATTAGAGAGGGCCTAGTGGAATGAAGGCAGATCTTTTCTGCAGCCCTGGTATCAACAGCCTAGTGCAGGGCAATTTAACAGAACTGTAAATGGAGATGAGAAGACCAGAAATCTTAGTAACTTTAATCCTCCTCTTCCAGAATTGGAAGGCAGTTTATAAAATAACCTGAGATGCTTACTGATCAGTTTTCTGTATTTCAGTTTACTGATTTGGTCAAATTTCAGGACTGAGAAAAATAAGGCTTTGGTTCTTACCACAAGGCTCTTCAGTTGTCACTATGGGAGCTTCTGTAAGAAAAGAAAACAAAATTAATGTGTAGCTCAGCAGGTTTGGGGTTTTTTTGACACAGCATTGCAGGAGGGTGACTGGTACTGCCCAAAACTCTTCATTCAATATATTCAATACAAGTAATTGTATTTATCATTCCACTCACATTTGAAAAAGGGAAGAAAACATCAGCTACATATAACCCCATTTTTTAACTAGTTATTTTAGGGATCATGTGTCTTTCATCATTTTCCAATGCCACCACTGACTACAAATCAAACTGGTTATTAATAACATTTCTGCATACAAAGTTACACAAGGATATGCCAAAGTCACACATTCTCATAGCCGTATGATAAGCTATAGCAGCTTCCCAGGATACATAGGCTGTGGAATGGCTAACTGAACAGTATCCAATGTCACTAAAGAAACAAAATTTACCTACTTTTTTGCACAGCTACTCTTACCTTTGGAAAGAGATTTATGCAACAGTACAGATCGTTTTACAACTATTTTTACACTGAAATACCCAAAAGAAATTATCAGCTGGTATTTAGAAAACCTGTACGGAAGCTTGAGCAAAGAACTTCATCCTGAAAACAATTACTTAAAATATGGTAAGGTATAAGTATTACCAAAAGAGACTGATAGCCAATTTTGTTCATAGAAGATAGGCCCTAGATTTGCATCCCTCCAGGCTGGGAGTCATCTGGCTGAGCAGTGCCCCTAATGAGAGGGTAAACTGAGAGGGTCCGGGGGAGTGTTACCAAGATGGTTAGGGGCAGAAGACCCACAAGTAAAAGCTAAGCTCAGTTTGTCAAAGAACTGACAGCAGCCTACAGCTACTTGAAGGGCAGTTACAAAGATGGTAAGAGTCCAACTCCTGGATGTACTTTGCTCAAACACACACATGTATTTTACTGACCTGAGTAGTTCCTTACAGCCCAATTGCAATAATAATGTGTGTAAGTGCTTGCAGTGTTAGATCCCAAGAAAATGTTAATGCTGAGTGAAACAAAAAGGAAGCCACCAGAAAACAGAGAAGCACACAGATCTGTGGATGTATTCATACTTTTTTGCTGCTTGGGCAAATTTCTGTGAATATCAAGAGGAGTACTGACACAGGAATTGACAGATTTACCCTCCTACTATGCCACTGTGTGGAAATAATGTCTATTTTTCACTTGCTTGACAAGTAGGAAATCTGGTATCTTTAATATTACTCACAAACTATTAATAAGATTCCTAAAAACACCCTTAAGTTTAATGCAGTTGTATGCCTAATTTGTATGCTTAAGTTTGATAAAAGAAATTCAAAACGAATTCCCTCATTCTAACACATTTTCTGTGCTTGCAGTATCATAATTGCGGTAACTGTGTGCAAGTTTGTCACCTATTGTGTGAGTGGGGATGATCCCAGTGTTTGCTCGCGTGCTGACTGGTGAGATGGTGCTGTGCAAGGATGTTGAATTGTAATCATCTGTAAGGAAATAAACAACATATCAGCATTAAAAAGTAAAATTCATTATTTCACATGGCTCTGTCATCAGTAATGTCTTACACTACAGCCCTTCTCCGCTTTTTTTTTCCTTCCAGGATTTTTGTAATTTAGAGAAAAGTGCCGAAAGAAAAATCATGTTAATATATCCAATAAAACAGAAAATGAGTATTTAAATAGAAAGCAAGCTTTTAGGAATATACCACTTACTAATGAATTTTGCAATGTACAGACAATTTTTTTTTTGTCATTATTTAGGCATAATCCAGGATGGAGTCAACATAAAAATGGTGTTAATAATTGTGAACTGGGAAAAACTAGAACATTTTGCTGTGTTCTTGCAGTAAAACACAATTATGAATAGTGCTTGTGCTCTTTCAGAAACAAGCACTCCAGTAGTGTTCATTTGCCAGATCACATACCTTGCTCACTATATTACTTACTGTATCTCAGTATTTATCTCCCTGCTTATAAACTACTGACAGGTATCTACATTCTCTTTCAGGTCCATTCCTATTGCTCTTGCTTTGGCAATAGGCTTGTTGACAGCAGCTGGCATTTTGATACTACTGTGATGACTACAAGACTTGGCCATCAGATACCAGATCCTGGAAATCTGGTATTGCCACCATGCCAAATTGCAGATACCTTTCCCTTTTGATGAACCATAAGCTGGAAAATGCTACCCTGAGGCTGAATTACTTCATTTTCCCCTACAGTTCAGAGAGCAGTGAGTGGCATCTAAAGGAAGACGGCAAACCTGATGAAGCATTCTTGAAGGCAATGGGACTGTGTGTGGTGAGGGCAGCAGTGCTGCTGCGTGGTGGGTTGCTGAGTCCCATGGCAGGGACGGAGCCTGCATGCGTGGAGAGGTATGTGCTGTCTGCAGGAGACACACCTGTGGTGAGAGGTACAGCAGTTTCATTAACGCTTCAGAGGCTGCCCGGTCAAGGAGGGGGGACACAAAGCTGCACACAGCACAGGACTGCTGTGCAGGAGCGATCTCGTACTGAGGCACTGTGAATTTGTTAGCAAGCAAAGGCACACCGAACGCTCAACGTGTTAGGGGGGTCCAACAGGTGTCAGCTGAACATCCAGTAAGTATAATCCTTTTTGGCACTGACTGCACCTCTTTCATGCTAAATGTTGTGTTTTAAAATATACCCAAATTCATGACTCAAAACCAGACTTGTCTGATATTCTTGCCTCTTAGGACAGTGTGTTTCATTTCATTGGGCTGAATGAAAAGGCATTACACACTCTGCAAGATAACTGTGCGCAGGAAAAGTAAAGAAGAACTTATCAGAAAAAACCATCAACGCAGATCTGTCATGTAAATTTAAAGTTTCTTACCAGGTGTAGTCACTGCTGACTCAACTCCTTAAAAACAGAAAGAGAGAGAGAAAGTGTAAATTAAACTTTCAAGGAATTAAATACAATCATATGCCAAAAATATAAAAAGAAACATACCTTCCTCCCAACTATCAGCTGAGCTGTCCCCAGGGAATTACACATTCTTAAGTAATATTTAGTGGCATGTAGCAACAACCAGACCCCCAAAATATCAAGCATATGAAATGTGGACTGATATTGTCCACATTAAAAATCTCTCTTCCTTGAGCCAGGAGTCTGTGCTGTGCAGCCTGAGGGGTGGAGACAGCATCAGGAAGGCTGCGGTGGGTGCCAGTTCAGCTGAAACAGAAGAGCAGCAATGCCGTGGTCCCGAATTCACCATTACCTTCAGTGGTGCCTGGAGGTGAGAGTGATGTGGAGCGTGCAGGTGGAGGTGACATAATGGAGGGAGAGCTGGCATTTGCCAGATTTTCATGTCCTGCTGCACAGTGGGGAAAAGATATCACCAGGTGAGCAATGCATGAAAGCGAGAAGCTCGTTGCAAGCAGAAAGGCTGCCAGCTGCTCTCTGAATTATATTTCTCCCTCCAGCACTGGCCAAAAGAACACATTTCCATTGCTCTCCAGTTCCTGCACAGGCTGTGCAACACATCTGTTTGGATTTATTACAAAAGCATGGCTTGCAATTAGGTCCGCAAGACCACTAATTCCAAATTCCCACCAATTCGTCCGGGATGCCTTTGTGGCAGAGAGATTTGATCATCCCTTAGCAAGGTGTGGGGGATGCACTGATTTCGGGTGTTTGAAAACACCAGCTGAAGGGGGTGAATTAACATGCAGCTTGCAAAAATCCCAGACTGATTGGGGTGTTCTTGTTTTGTGCTGTTGACCCAGGAAGGACCCTCTTCCCACAATCATCAGATACTGCTGTGGTGCCCGAGGAGCTCTGCATGAATTGCAGGAAAGTGCCACTGTGACAGCTCAGCATGAAACTCTCATCTGAGAGTTCAAGGGGAAGGGGTGTCCGTAAGGAAAACACGTACTCATAACAACAGCATGTTATAGCTTGAATTCTAATCGCTTTCTTTGAAAAGCATGTTTCAAATCCCCACCTTTGATTTAATTAAAATAAAAAAACTAAATACGTCCTCATCACATTAACAAATTTTGCTGTAATATAATTGACCTCAGACAACATAAATCACCAGATTGCTTTAACAGTGATGGAGTTAACCAATGTATGATAGAAGTAGATGCCAGTTCAGCTAAAACGGGAGAAGAGCAGCAATGCCGTGGTCCTGAATTCACTGTTACCTTCAGTGGTGCCTGGAGGTGAGAGTGATGTGGAGCGTGCAGGTGGAGGTGACATAAGGGAGGGAGAGCTGGCAGTTGACAGATTTTCATCTCCTGCTGCACAGTGGGGAAAAGATATCACCAGGTGAGCAATGCATGAAGGTGAGAAGTTAATCTATAGTAGAAAAAGGCCAATGGATTGTACGGCTTTCTCTGAATCACGTTTCTCAATACAGATTTGACTGGGGGATACTTAAATGTTTTCATGTTTAACAATGTATTTTGCAATACCAAAAGCTAAAACCCTCAAAATCTTGTGTATACAAGTACAAGCAATGTCAACAAATAGAGGGTGACTTTTTGCTGAATGAAGAATGAGTTTACTGCTAAGAAGAGATACCAACACCAATTCTGTCGTCAAGAAAAGTCCTACCTGTCTGTAATCCTCACTATAAAAGACCTGGAAAGAAAAGCCTCGTCATTCCTGAAGGCCATTTACTTTCCCTAATATGAATTTCTGAATGGCAGCACCCTTCCTGGACCATCCTGCTGGTATTTAAGAATCTCTCCAATAACTCTTATCTCCAGGTTATGAATTACATCCTGACTTGAGCTGGCAGCTACGATCTTTTCACACCTATAAAAACAAGCCTCAGTTTTACACTCTGCTTTGAAATCCTGACCCGAAACATTTTGTATTTGTGTAATGTAAAATTTCTGTTGCAAGAAAGAGAGACAAAAATAAATGGCAATGGCTGGAACCATGAGTTTGTTCTCATCACTATATCTTTTACTCATTCTGAGGATTAGAAGCTTCCACTTTGACATAAGAATCCTGAAAGCATGCCTGTTCCCTCAAGACGTCTCTCTCTAACACAGCCTACTATGCTTTCAGCAAGGAACAAATTTGCACTTGTTCACACATTCCTTGCTGTGACTGTCCACAAACTTTCATCCGCTCGTTTGGCTCTTCATTTCTTTCCCTTTTTCTACTAGTTCTTTCCCACTATGTTTCTTTCCTGGATTTCTTTTTTTTTTTGGCATGTGTGTTTTTCAGATAGTACTTCACTGTTTATAATTTCCCTGTTCCTTCAGCTTCCCCACATGGTACTTCACAACTGTTGTAGCTCTACTCTTTTGAAAATAAACTCCTTCAACCTTTAAAACAAAAATCCAGATTTATGCGAAAAACTGCATTACTTATGAAGGATACATGTTCTGTTGCCCTGTTCATGTGCCAGGGTCAAAACCATGTCTCTCATCTCTGACACAGAAGCTCAGCATAGGTAGATCTCCCAGGACTCCAAAGATTTTCTCCTCATCGATCCAGGAAGCAACAGCACACGAGTTGGCTGCTCAACAGCCACCATGGACTCTGCACCCCACATGGACAGTTCAGAAGACTGACAACAGCCATTAAAAAAACACGACCAGTGACGACAAAGTCACCTGTGGAGAGTGACCAATTTCTTTATGCTCAGAACTGTCATGAAATGTGCATAAGCCATGATATATAAATGAATGTAAACACTCATGCAATGAATGCAAAAAACCCTAAAATCTTGGAAGTACTTTCCTAGTGAGCAGCTGAATTTGTTGTGGACTGTACATTATTCAAGATCTCTTCCTACAAATTAAAATTTGGAAAAAGACAGTAATCTGATATTTTAAAGAAAAAGAATCAACAGAAGTCAAATGAAGCTCAGCTAAAAATAGTAATGCAGAGCTAGCTACTTCATTCTTAATTTATAGAAGTGGGGAGGTGTGTTGCCTAAAATCTGGTCCATGAGATGAAGATATGGACCCGCCTATAGTTTGTCTGAAATCATATGAAATATGTCAAAATAAAATTGCTCTTAATTGTAAGAATATAATCTGTAAAAAATGTAGTAGACTGACAACAGACTGAATAAGATGGGTTTAGAAGCCACTATATTAACAGCTCTAGTATGTTAACCCATTTATCTACACACATTCCCATTGAAACACGGGACCACGTATACTTTTCAGAGCTACAGAATGTTAGCAGATGAAGCTTCCTAACCTGAGAGATGTTACAGATAAGAAACAAAAATACAGATGATCTTTTGAACTATCAATATATCTTCAGCATCTGAAATCTCCAGTAAGGACTGGAACGTTTATTAACAGCAATTGTATCATCTACCTGTATACATTAAACTGCCAAGGAACCTTGTAAAAGCTAACATGTATATTCATTCATATTTGCCATAGGCAATTCATTTTCAATGTATCCTCATGTTTTTTAAATTCAGTGTTTGAAAGCAGGCAGTTGGTCACTCTAAATTCCGTAATATGATATTTCTTTCTCAACTGGCTTATCAGCTGAAGAATCAATTGTGCCCCCCTCCTTCTCAAATCATACTTTGGTTCAGCACATTAAATATACCTCAAGCCCAAAATTAACTTTCTGTGAGCATATATACACAGATCAACTTTCACTTAGATAACTGTTTCCAAGAAAAGAATAAAAGGAGTTGTGGGAAAAGTCCTAAATGCAACTCCACTCAGACATTAGTGAAACATTCAGAAATACTTTCCAAGCTATTTACTGATCTCTAATGCAAACATGATGGAGACAAAAATATATACTTCAGGATTCCCTCTTCCAAGTGAAGTAAGATAATATGAGCAAAAGAGGGCTCATAAGGTTGTCATAATGTTGTATTTCTGGTTGCCTCATTCACTTCCTTAAGATTCCCATGAAAGTAATTTTCCCCATCCTCTCCCTTGTAAAGTTAGGAATAATGCTACTAGCTTAAATATAGCGTGAAGTTTATTGCCCACTCACGGTGACAGATGCTAAAAGTTACACGCAATCACAGAACTCGAGGTTGGAAGTGACCTCAAGAGATCGTCTAGTCCAACTGCCCTGCTCAGGCCAGCATCAACTAGAGCAGATCACTTCTTAAAACAGTTTGGAAAATGATAGTCCTAGATTGCCCTTTTTCCCCTCCAAATAAGCACCGGCATTTTAGCAGAATTCCATGGCCGTTTTATGTCCTTCTAAGCATTTTAAAGGTCTCCTGCTCTTCTGGTTCTAGTCTATTATATGATTTATTATAGCAATGAAATAGGACGCGGTTGAAAAGAATCCAATAGGTGGCACCAGAACACTAAAGAAACTCCTCTCCAACAGCAGAGCAGATACATTTCCCCATATAACCTTACTGAGAGATACTAGGTAAACTGAAGGAAGATAAAGAAGGATCCCAACACACCACACTGTTACTGCAATATTAACAGGCATTTTTCTACAATTAATTTATTTTTCCCAAAAATTTCCACAGCTAACAAATACGTCTGAGCTAACCTTGGGTTAACAAAGTTAACCTCAAAGTCAAAACTCTCTGCTCATGTTTATGTTCTAAAACATATCTCCGGAATCTTGAAGGCTGAAATCTAAGAATATCTTTAAAAATTTAGTAAGGATGCCCAACCCCAAAAAACCACGCTGTGTGGCATGAAAGCCTTATGATTACCAAACTAAGCAAGTTGGTCTGGGTTTAAACAGAAACTATCCCAAACCTTTTCTCAAATCTTAAACTGCACCCAGCTGTAAGACATTTTTAAGATAATATGCATAGGATAGGCTCAGATAATGTAAGTGGAAGAATCAAAGTATACGAAAAGTTCCTACTACCGAAGGAACTTTCCTAAGCTTCCCTTTCCCTTCTCTCGATTTGGCCATCGGTTGGTTCCTACTGACTTACCTAAAAGATTTGCAACCCATCAGTAGCGTTTGAGCAGATCTGGCCTTAGTCGGGTGCCTTGCAGAAAGATACAACCAGCACATCCCACGGGGAGACGGGAGCTTGGCTAATAGCTTTCATTCCCTTTCCTCCCTGGCTACCAGTTGGCAGACAGAGTGCAGCTGCTGCTTGAAAGAAAGGTTTTAAATGGGATGATAGGCTGTCAATGACATACACCTAAAACAGATGGGCTGGCCACCCTTTCTCCTGAAAGCTCAAAGATGTACAGGCCCTGGGAGTGAAACATGGGACTACTGTATTTTGAAGAAACATTTCAATGTTCAACAGAAGAGTAAACGGAAAAACTGTGAAAGAAACCAGGCCACAAAAAAAAGCCGAACACTTCAAACCCCAAGGACAGCAGGCTGTGCGGGTCGCATTTGGAGGTACAGGAGCTGCTATATCGCTGCTGCAGTAGTTACTCCTGCACTTGCTGCAGTGAACTGTGGTCGCACCCGTATAAGAAGTTACTCCTCGCTGCTGTCCTCTCAGGAAAAGCAGAATAATGTCAAAATGCTTTCCACTTGGCAAGGACCAAGCGACTCAACAGAAAACAACTCAGACCTAGGATATGTTAAAAGACACTGTGTTCCAAGTAAGTCCAGGGTCTGGTCTTCTCAAGCAGAAGGAAGCACCAGCAAACATTTCCTGTGAGCGTGTGTTATTAAAGGAAACTCAGCCGATAAGATGGAGATACTGTTGAATCTGCATTAAGAGCCTAAAAATATTATCATGTTTATACGGGCAAAAATACATTAGCTGATGACAGGGAACACAACTTTTAACTCCATTCTGCTGCTGAATTTGCACAGTGGGTGAAATGGGCCCCGTGTTGTATTTCCTGCCGGGCTGAGCAGGGGACTGCGCTTGCATGCCAGGCGCTCAGGCTGTCCCCTCTGCGCACAGGAGTGCTGCAGTACTGCATTCCTTGATGCACACAGCATAGAGAAATGTGGAAAGGAGGACCCCTTTCTGCTAATAGTGCATTTGGTGTTTTATCTAGCGTGGTACCATGCCAGCTGGCTCTTCACATCCAGCTGCACTCCGCCTGTCTTTGCCAGACCTGGGGAGGGGGCAGAGGAAGTAATCCTTCCTCTCAGCCTCGTGTCTGCAAAACCATTGGCAGCCGGGTTTTTCTGCCAGGAAAAATGCTTAGTGATTCTGCAGAGCTGCTGCCCTTTTCCCAGGATCTCTCCACCCTTCGGCACAGTGGACAGACCCCAGCAACCCCCGCCAAGCAGCACTTCACACAAAGCAGCTAGTGTAGGTCCAGATTCTGTCTTCCCTCTTTTTACAGCTGAACGGCACTGCTTCAGCGGGGTCAGGGCTCTTCACATCTGCACAGAAAGCAACAGGATGTGGTCTACTTGTTCAGATGGAGTAAAGCTCTTTGAGGGGGTCTTCTAGCAAACAGCACAGACATTAGTCAGCTCCACTGCAAGCCAATACTAAATTGCAATAAAAGAACAGTTCCTGGTGGGAGGTGAAGGGTGAGTAAGGCAAGGAGCCTTACAAAATACTGCCAGTTGCCCTTCTTTGATTTATTTTTAAACTTCAAGTGGGATAGGATGTAATTCACACCTACTTTAAGGCTCCCTTGTGCTTCCAGAACCAGCTAAAGGGACCTTAAAGTAAATGAGCATCAGGGCCAGAGATGTTACTGCTTCTTTTTGCTGCAAACAGGAAATAAAGGGATCCATTGCTACTTTATAAATAAATCTGGGCAGACCTATGAATAGGCTAGCAAACACTTAAACATCTGAGTAATACTATACCACAGAGGACCCCTCAAATTTTATAGGTGGGATCATGTGTGATGAAGTGCTTTCATAATCACAGACTACAGAATTACACTTTATTCTTTATCACTAACTCTGGGGAAGAAAAAAAAACCAACATTGTTCCCGGTTTCTGGACAAACTGTTGCTTTTGAAAATTGATTAAAAGAATGCCATATAAAGTTCACATTAAAAATATGTGAAATTTTGCATGCTCTGAGTCAAAAAATCGAATTACTCATTTGAGTTTAACATGTAGAAACTTCTCAGGTAACTGGGACATTTCAGAGGGTCCTAAAAAAAAAGCCTACGCTTTTGGTCATCGAAGATGCAGCCACAAAATGACTTCAAAGTAATCCATAATCTAACTGGTAAAAATCTTCATAGCCCTACAGCAATCATAGGAAAGCTATATGTTTACTGTAGCTGAGAATTAAAATGAAATAAATATTAGAATTTCTATTCCTACAGGCAATATTTACAATATTTATTTTCACCAGAAATTAGGGATAAGAAGTTGAAACTATAAATTTTAATTTAACTGAAATTCTGTAATGTTTTGATTGAGAAATGCCAATTGTTTCCTTTTTGCATCAGGATGTAACATTCATTCTGACTCTCCAAAATTATAATTGAAATCGTTTCCATTTGAGTTTCTCAAAATATTTCCTTTTATACAAGTTCATTAATAACTGCCCCCCATAGTGGCTCCTTAACATACTGCAGTCATCGCCTAAGAGACTGATCCTGTGACTCTTTCCTACCACCTTTAATCTTTGGTTAAAGTATGTACCCGGGGAGCCAAAGGCTTTTTCATTCCTGAGACACTTACCAGTGCTCAGACCTGAATTGCATTGTGGAAGGCCTAGTCTTCCTGCAAACCACATCTCAAGCGTAAGTGCAGGCCTACACTACAGCTAAATATGACGGGACGTGGTATTATTTTTTTAATGAAAATTGACCTTTGAAATTAATGCTTGTGGTAGATGTGGGTGATATCCCAACATCTACGACCCTCTCCTTGCTGTCCAGCTTCCAGGATGGGAGTTGTCTCTCTCCTCCTCAATTTCAGAGTCAACTGTAAGCATTAAGCAGCAGTTACAGCATTGGAGAAGGTGAAAAATGCAAATCAACCAGCAATCAAGTGCAAGGGCAGAGCCAGAAGAAAGAAATGGAATTAAGAAGAATTTATAGCTGCCAGATACAAGGAGGAACACAATGTTGCAGGCTCAGGAAAGAGGAGGAAGTAAGAACATCAAAGTTTGTCAACATTCGTCAGCTAAAGCAAGTTAATACCAAGCATAACTTCTGCTAACATACAGAGCCTGTCTTAAGGAAAGGATGAGAAGAAAAGCACAAGAAAAATACTGAAATAATATTTTTTCCTCAACTAACCTGAAATCAAATGAAATATTTCTGACCATTTAAAAAAAGGAATTTTCTGATTCTGATGATGCAAAATAAATTTAAGAGTCTAATTTTTCCAGAGAAAAATAAAAACACAGAGAAAAACATAAATTTCCCTCAAGAAATATTAATTTCATGAAAACAACATTTGTTACCAATGATACCTAGAATTTCTCAAAACCATAAACCTGAAGTAGAACAAAAACTAAAAGCAGCAATTCAAATACTTTTTGCCATCTACACAGTTCTTTCAAACCTAAAATAAATATCCGGGAATATTGTGTATTTAGCAGGCAGAAGTAAGGCATTTCTATCAATTGCACTGCACTTTAAATGACATCCTCAGTCTTCCTAGGAGGACTTTAACTACAGTAACCCACTTGTACGACTACAGCTAACGAGGCCTTTGCTGCTCTGTGGTTTCTCTCATGCTGTTTACTTCTGTTTTTCTTCTACAGAACCCTACTCAAAAGGAAGAGGGTGCAGCATACTGTGGTTTAGAGCTTAAGTGCTTCCAAATGGTGAAACTCAGTTACCATAGTACCCACATGCTCAAGCAGTCAGACCTATCTTAGTGCTAAACCACAACTTCTCTAGTGCAGTCATGAAATTTCCCTATTAAAGTCCTTTTCACCAAATTTGCATTTGTAATTATTTTTAGTTGTACAGG
The DNA here is from genome assembly GCF_000699105.1 of Pygoscelis adeliae. NCBI lineage: Eukaryota > Metazoa > Chordata > Aves > Sphenisciformes > Spheniscidae > Pygoscelis > Pygoscelis adeliae. The sequence continues at coordinate 712,110 of NW_008824996.1, read as the reverse complement.
TTCATTACTATGATACAGTGGGGGGTGGCAATCTTTGGGATACAGTCCAGGCTGCTTTGCAGGGAGTACTTGTCACCATGTGAACTGTCTGCAAGAGGGAAGAATATCAAACCCTGATGTAAGTTACTTCAACTGTGAAACGCTAGCTACTATACAGAGTCATTAAGAAACACCTATACATGAGGAATGGAAGACTGACTGTGATATTTGCTTGGCAGTTTTGTGCTACGTGCAAAAGAAAAACTGTGTTAATGTTTACTTTGCCTTTTGTCTGTTTTCAGTATTTGTGCATGTATGAAGTCAAGAGGCGGACTCACCTTGACACCATGCTAAACTTGTCTGTTGTCAAGGGCCAGTCCCTAACTTTACTTACGACTTTTCTAGCCCCGCTGTACCTTCCTTGATCTTCCTTTCCCACATCTACCACGAACAGAAACACTTGCTCCATATTGCTCTGCGTAATGATACCGACAGGCTGGTTCTGGATTTGCTGAATGCATATTGTTTACAGCAAGCAGGAGGAGGAAAGAACATGCAGCTATTACACTGTCCTCTCAACTCCTACTCCCACGTTTTTGCAATTGCCACCTCTATTAGTCCTGGGGAGCTACTGAGCACAGCTGAAGGCAGCTCAGTTCTCGAGAATTTTGACCAGAAAAGGAGGCTGCAGCCAAGAACTGACTGACTATTGGTGCGAGTGTGAGGTAGGGGCAAACTTCTTCACCTCAGACTATCTCATTGGACCATAAGATAGTCAGATATTTATTTAAATATCTGACTTGCTTCTCTGTCTACCTCTGAGTTCCTTCAAAATAAAAGCATTATCTGGTATTGTAGATCCCTTCCTGACTGCACATTACTTTTTACATAATTTTGCCAGCAATAGAAAATGGGTCCTTTACTGTGCAAAACAGAAACAACTTGGAAATATTTCTCTAAACTATCTTTAATCAGCTCAAATGTCAAACTATGAACAGTTTAGTGCTGTATGAATAGCAGCATTTTAGCCACTGGTAATATAAAGCCTGTTGAATTCAGAAATATCTTCTGTTTGGTAGAGATCTATTAGCATGAAGTCCTTGGATCAACAGCTCTGTACCTGCTGGGAGCATTACATCAGTGGGGACTCTAATCAGTGATTTTCAAAAAGATGCAGTCAGTGATTTTTAAAAAGAAATGAACATTTCTTTCAAGAAATGACATCTGTCTATGAGCTTTTCCTTTATGTAATAACATTTTTCTCTGATCCATTGCCATGTTACAGACCCAAACAAAAATAGCTAACTGGCCTAGGGGAGATGAGGGAGGAGTGCAGATGACAGAGATAGATAGTTGGTATTCAGGTGCTCTGAACATCTATGTCTCCAACTGACATCACCTGGGTTTGCAAATACTTAGCTTTCCTACAAAATAGGATCAAAGCACAATCAAAAATGGAAAGAAAACACATAGGCTCTGAAAAGAGACCATAACATTTCCTTTAATCTTTTTCTTCTTTTTTTTTTTTGTAACCTCAGATGCACATTGTATTCTGAGCCAGTAAAAAGTTTTAGATGGAAGTCTGACTTTCAAGGTGAGGTTGCTTCCTCTTAATTTAATTTTATTTATAATGCAGAAATATCAGTATTCCTCAATCCCAGCCATAACTGCTTGGTGGTATGTTCTATGGATGCTGTATAAGACAACTTATGCCTGGAAAGGTTTCAGTCAGACAAGATGGAGAAAAGGAAAGGAACATTTCCAGTGTTACAAAGGGAATATTAAGATTAAAAAACAAATAAACCAGCCAACCACAAAACTTGAGACAGGTATTCACAAATTCTTAGAAAAAGTCTATGCTACAAACAGGATCCCCAAACAACAGTCTAGTGCTATGTAAACTCACAAATCCATCCTTTTATCATCACAAATGGCTAGTCCTTAACAAACCACTTCCTTGTTTTTTATGCATTGCAGATTTTTTTTTTAATGAAAAAGGATATAAAGGTGCCACAGGAGTGCCATGGCTTCACCTTGGCCAAGGGCTGAGGGCAGGGAAAGCAGGGCTGAGTGGTGGCAAACAGCCTCATGCCAGTGAGACCAGAGTGTGATGAACCACAGAGCAACACTCCACCAGAGCGCAACACTCAATACTGCTGCAAGGGTGTAGTGGGGTGTTCCTGGGGGCTGCTCTGACACTCTGGCAGCACCTGGCTATCGAGACCCTCGGCAGTAGGGGCTGCGGACAGGAACAGCCCAGAGCCCGACAAGTCTTTCCAAAGCTGCAGTCACAGAATACCTCTGGTTTAGTGACACAGGTAAACACACAGGCATTAGCTGCGCTGTTCCCACAGGACAGTTCTTTCCATCACCAAGGTGAAGTTCCCAGTAATTCAGCATTGCTGCAAAAATCACACATTTCAGATAGTGCCCTGAATACAAAATTTCTCACACTTGCAGGAGATGCCAAGTGGCTCACAGGAGTGGTGATCTGAGGACTGCAGTGATGTTTGCTGCTACTGAAGCATCCCTGTTACAGAGCCCAAGGCTGGGGCTGGGGGGAGTCAGCTCCTGTCTTTGATGAGAACAGGTCCCGTGGTTCAGATGAGCATGCTGGAGTCAGAGTGAGGATCTGACTTTATGTACTCACAAGAATGATATGACTGTTTAATTGAATTCTCTGATGATTGTGCAGTTCAGCCTTAAAGAAAGCTAGCTGCCTTATTTCACAGCAAAGTAATGCACGTGCCATTGTTCTGTACCTCCAGTGCACAGCGCTGGGTTTTACTGTGCTGTTACTCTGCCTGCACAGCCCCAGCCTTTTAAAGATCCTTAACTACAGCAGAGGGGCACAAATCAGAATAAAGCAAAGGGTTATAGCAAACCCTCCACAAAAATTTCATTTTCCAGTGATTTGTCATTTGTATTTGTATTTTTACAGCTTCTTGCTCCAAGCTTAATGGGACCCTCAGCAGTCCCTCTGCTCCATCAGCCAAAGTCCCAGCCTCACATCTCCAAGCAGTAACACCTAAATTATCCTGCTAGTCTCAGTCATCTCCCAAGACCCAGATTTCTTTCAGCATTAAGAGAAGATCCTAACCAGCACTGGCTGATAGACATCTAGCTTCCGTTTCCTAAAAGGATAGAGAGTACAGAAGGAAAAAAAAAAAAATCAGCCAGCTCAGTGGAGAACCGTCCCCATACCAACTCTGCCTTCTGGGCAGCTTCCTCGCCCTCCCGGGGCTGCCCGCTGCAGCCAGCAAACTCTTTTTGTTTCAAGGGAGAGTGATTTTACTTGGTTACTATCCTGACTTTTTTTTCCTCCAGACATTCAGGCCAGAAATGATCAGAATTGAATATCATTCATCAAATATGCTACTGAATAACATTTTTATTGTTCATAAAATATTGTGACAAACAGTATTCACTGATTAACAGCTAAATCAGCTATATATTTGTTAGGGTGCAATTTAAAACACAGTAAAATCTACACATAAAATGTTGATAGGAAGCATCATAAGGGTCAGATTCTACCACCATTACTCATGCAAAAATCGTTTGAAAAGTAAATCATTCAGTGAAGCATATCAATATCTTTTGGAAGACTGCCTGTTAAAAATTATTTATACATATTTCCTATATAAACTAATATGGAATCATTCATTTTTTATTTAAAAGCAAAAATTACCAGTATTTACATTAATCAAAATTTCCTATATTTGATATAACCTGAAATCCATCTTGTACTCAGCCAGCATGAGGAAAGTTGGGACTGTGATTAAGTCCTACCCAGGGATTCCACATTTTACTACTCCGTGAGTGGTCGGATGTACCCTCCCTATCTCTGTGCCTCTGTAACATCCCCTGCACAGTGGACATAATGGCACTATTCTACTAAACTGGCATATTGCAATTAGAAATTCATTAAAAATTATGAAGTTTGCGGACAAGGGATCTGAAAGTGCTATTAAAAAAAAAAAAACGCTCACATCTGTCTGATTGCATAAACAGGAACAGTCGTAGGGCTGCAACGAGAAACTCCTAGAACTCGAGCTCCCCAGAATGCCGTGGACACACATACAAAAGCCTCTCACAAGCTCAAAATCTGGATTGCAAAACCTGGGCTCTGCCCCTTCAGGGAAGCTGAGCCAGTGCTATCAAGAAGGGACCTGTACTTCGTGTCATGCCAGAAGCAACAATGAACAGATTTCAGAAGAGAGCTGAGCACACACAACTCCTCCTGAATTCAATAAAAGCATTGAGTGAAAGTGGTTTCTCAATCCCCTTTCCTTCTTTATTTATTTTTTTTAAAATCAGATCATCAATTTTGGTGCCCAACTCTGGGCAATTACCTGCATTTTAAATGTGTCCTTTTTTTACTCTTTCTCTATTTGCTATTTTCATTATAAGAAACATGAGATGTGAGCCCTGAGTTTAACTAACAATCTATCTGATAACTGTAAGCAAAAAGAGCGGAAAACACTTCATCTGACTGTGCTTTAAATCCTGTGTTGACCATTCTTTTCTGAAAGACAGTGTATGCTTAATATTCCAGGAGATGAAAATAAAGGCTCAGAACGGAAGGACTCCACCCTGCTCACAGGCATTGTGGTGCCCCATATCCCAGCAAAGGACCTGAGAAATCTAAAGCTCATGTTCCTCAGGATTTGAACAAGACTAATTTCAGTATCGCTTTAAATAATTCAAGGCAAAAGGAACATAAACAGTCTATGCTTCCATCTTTTGTAGGTGGCAAGCAATTTTCATTAGCATTTCATAAATATTTTCCTTTTTATTATACTTTTTTATTTTAAAAATATTAAGTGAGCAGTCTGAGAAAGAAAAGTAAAATCAAAGATACTAGATAAAGATGCCAGACAAGAATTTATTTAGGAAAAGAATTTTATGGACCTTTCAAAGTATAGGGACCCAGGGAAAGCCGTCAGGCCAAAGCTAAGAGAACATCCAATTTCATGCTCCAAATAATTTTACACTCTTAATATAGGCACAGCAACGCACAAGCCAGGAAATTCAGCAGACCTGTAAACATTTCTGATGTCTAATAATAAGAAAGATGTATATAGTGGCATTACACATCTTATGACAATAGCAAGAACAACTCCCACTTGAAAGTGGGAAAGTTTCTTCTTGATCAGAAACCCGATTTGATCTGTGAAACAAGTATCAGTTTGTATACACATAGACAGAGCAGTTTGGAAGTAGCATGTGTAATGTCTTCTGTGAGGACAGATGGAAAAACTGAAGCAGAAAGACACAGTATGTGCAAATGTGGGTAAGATTTTATTCTTTCAAGGTTTATACTTTAACAGCATTTGGTTGAAATGCTGATTAATTTATGACCACGTGACCTGGTAAAATTAACTGCTCTTTCATTTTTAACTATGGAAATATATCAGAAATTTTTAAGTTGTGTAGATTAAGACACTTGGAGATGTTATTTAGCACCTATACCACATTTCATACGTATGCCGCACAAATTTGGTAATATGAACAAACCAAAAAAGACAACAAGTTCTGGCAGGTGTTCAAGAAAGCACTTCTGCACATAGATTTGTCATTGACTTCAGTAGGAATTAAGCTCATACTTTGAATTAAGATGATGTTCTGAATCAGGACTGCTACAGGGTCCAGCGTGTAAGCACATAACAGATCTCTAATATCACCCCAGCAACATACACAAATAGGAAGTGGGGACTGACAGTGCTTAATTCAGCATTCAGCTCTGCTGGCTCAGGAAGGCACGTGAGCCTTTTCTCTGCCTGCCACTTGGTGCACGTAGACCAGCTCCAGTGTGGAATCACCAGGCTTTCCATGGGCTGCTCTGCACCGACATGTATGCTGTTAGGAGTACTTGGATAAACTGAACTATGATCAAAACTCTGCACAGTCTAAAGCACCCACAGCCAAACTCTGTCAATTTGTCTGTTTTTATAACATGTCATGCTGCAAACTGAAAATTTAAAGGCAGTTTCATTCATATGAAAATTATGAAAGTCAATTTATAATGGTGCCCAGCATTAGCCAGGCAATTGAGACCACTATACCCAAAGACTCAAACAGGCTGCAGCATTTCAGTTAGGATTTTCAAAATTACCCTCACATCCAGAAAGTTTGAAAAAGATCTATAAAAAAGTAAAATTTTAGCTTCTGGATTCCCACTTTGCTGCACAAGATTGCTTTGTAGGAAATTCCATGGTCAAGCGTGTATCATGCTCTGCTCATTGTAAAGTCTGCTGCAAAATCAATCGATTGTGCATTGTAAACACAATGCCATGTCTCTTTTTCCTTTTGGAAATAAATTATGTTTGTTATGCACATTTACATAACCAAGACCCAAAGTAATTAAGGACAGGCAAACAGCACCTGCAGCAATGACGGTGTAAAGCTATCTGAAATAGCGTAGTGAAAGATAAGGCAGGAAACCACCAGCCGCCTTTAGGTTGACAGGGCCAAAGAAAACCTTTACAAAGATTTGTAAACTCCCAAGAAAATAAGGAACACAGTTATCAGGGAATGGAAGTCCCTACCCAGGACATAATGTGTTTCTGTTAGGGGATGAGTAGCCAATCCTCTATGACCACGGCAGATGGTATAAAAGACAATTGAATTAAAGGCTGTCAATTCATTTTGGCAGATGCCTGGGGCATTTAGCTGCCCCAAAGGAATATCGTTCTCTGATGAACGGAAATGAAACTTTTACAAAAGCATTCTCCAAAGAATGCAAGAAACAACACTGAGGTCCCTAACACCTCCTACATGAGCTGACATCCCCCCTGCTCAACGCCCCATCATGGGTGATTGCGAAACTGGCTGTAGCGGAGGAGCTGGCTCTGCAGAGGTGAGTGGCTGATGGCTAAGTGGGATCCCACTGCACTTGGTATCATGGGGAACTTCTCAAATTAGACCAGTTACAATCTATTTGACCATGGCTTTCTCCCTGTAAGCAAGGGTCTACATTACATGAGGAACGTGGGCCTCTTGCCAGAACATCTGCTCTCCAGCCAGGAGTGCACTTGCTTTTACTTGTGCAAAGGTACACAATGCTAAAATGGCTTAACCGCCAAGCATGTTTTGTCTTTCAGTTTTAAGTTATTGGCAGTTGCTAATGAAAGTCTTTTTTTACCTCATCAATGTTAATGAGCTTTGGCACTAGGCTACCAAATGTGGATGTAAAAATCCTGCTTCTTCAGCTAGTTGCGTTACTGCTTGTTCAGAGACCTCTCTGTCTTGCTTTGCTGTACCCTGTAGTCACGTCCTTTTTGGCTATGAGTCATTACAGTTAATCAGCCACATGGTCAAACTCCCATTTCAGTATAAATCAACTTCAGTTTAGATTTGAGTGGCTTAACCATGGGAGGGTTCTCATTGTCTTGTTAAGTTTCTGCCTTTGGACCTTAGGGGACAAAACTGAGAGGACAATGTTAGTGTTTACCCATTAGTCAGCCTGAAGTTTTGCTTACTCTTCATATGCTGGTTTGGCAGAGATATAGAGATATCACATAAAGTAAATAAAACCCACTGCAATCCACCACCTCACTAGGAAGGGGCAGAAGAATTATTTGAACACTTAAAAGCAACAAAACTGTTGTTAAATGTGTTTGGTCTCTAGTAGTAACTTTGTCCAACAAAATGTCTCTGCATTAATGCCGACGCTTAAAACAGCTTATGATGCAGTGCTGATACATTAATGGGCTAAAAGAGAGTTTTGGGGCTAGCTGCAGGTCCTGCAGGGCTCCACTGCTTTCTGCACACACCAGACAATGCTACTCTGCTGGGAAGCCTAAAATTGCAAAAGCCGTATGTGATTGGCTACTTCCTGCCTTTTTTTTCTTTGCCTTCCCTGCCCCACCCCCACCCCCAGATGGTTAGAAGTTCCTGATTCTCTGCTTCTTCTGAAGCCGTTTCAGCAGCCTACCTCTAAAGTGCAATGGTCCCGTGTCTAAGGGGCTGATCCTTTCCTGCCTGGCTCTGTTCATTGTCTTATCATCACGCATCTGCTTATGTCACGCTCCAGGAAACTGGTCCATGACTCTGGTGATGCCTCCACAGCACAAATATCCCCATCTAAAAGATGTGTCCAGTCTCCACAGCCTAAACGCTGACCCGTTCTTACACCAGAGTTTCACTATGAACTTGCAGTTGCTTCAGAATTGCCATCTAGGTTGCCTATTCTGGGATGCCTCGACAGTTTGCTATCTCTCTGCCAGCTTGATCAGAAATTCTGAGATTCGGAGGTGACAAGATCAAAGAGATTGGTTCAGCCTTCTACAGAGATAGTAATTTAGATCTGCTTGTCCAGCAAGCCTGTGGCGTGACCATGGCGCTATGTTTATCATCCTAGTCTTGACCAGAATTCACTGGGGGAATACTGTTTGACTTCAGGTAAACTAGCAAGCTTAATGAAAATTTATGTTTCTTTTCAGATGATAACCTACTCATTTCAGAGGAATTTCCAAAATAGACCAGTCAGCCCTGTTTAATATTTATTGCTAAAAATAAATAAAAATTTAAGTTCCTACCCTTATTCCTGTCAAACACAAGAATAAAATGTCCGTTTCCACCTAGCCTGCAACTTCATCTGAAACGTCTACGTATTCCAGAAATAGAACACAGTTGAATTTTTTTAATAATTTAAGGCTGCATATTTAAGTTTTTTGAACAAGGATAAGAACAGACACAGGAACTAACAGCAAATAATGACTATAGATGTACAAGAAGAGTTGCCTTAGCTACGAATTATGGCAACGTACTCATGTTCACCTGCAAAACTAAAATGGCAGACAAGTAGCCAAAGCTGATTTTTGCTCCTCCTCTGACACCACCAGGAAGAGGCTGAGTTGCATCAGCAGAAGATCTAGCTCAGAAGGCACGCTTTCAACTCTACAGAGTATAAGGGAAATCAAGCATAACTTTTCAAGCATTTTGGTGTTTTAACAGTGTTTGCAACCAATGGACTTCTTTCAATTTCCTGGTAAATGACAGCCTGCAAGAACTATATGGTGTCACAGGATGCGGGTGCCTTAATTTTATCTCCATTTTGCAGAGCACTGGTCTGTACTTAGCAAACCAGCTCTCAGATTGCATTGTAAGCAAGCACCTTCCCGTTCCCATGGCAAGGCTGCCTGTCAACCCGCAAATGAGTAAAACTTCCTCAGTGAGGTAAGGTGAATAGTAGCAACATACAAAAATATTAACACTTCAGCCTACATCATTTGAAAACATACAGTTTTGCAAAACTAAACTGCCAGAAAGTGTAGTTGCCCTAGTGACTCATCTTTCATTTTTAGCATGCTGCTTTAGCTACAAAGCACTATACAAGCAGCCTCTACAATGACACAAGCCTCATGGTACATCACAGTATGAGACAGTTATTATCTTAGAAATAAGGCTGTTCGTAGTTTACCTTCCACGAGCATTACACTGTACACAGAAAATCCAGTGACTGTCCTGGATTAGGAAGATCTGAGTTGCCCACTACAAACATCCAAAGTATTTTTCCTTTTCTAGTTCTGCTATTGCTATTTCAAGTATTTTTTAATTACTGAAGGTTCATTGATCTAAAGCCCAAAAAGCCACCTTTAAAAAGATGATTACTGTAGTACATTGACTATCTCCACCATAGCAACTGATGCTTAGGGAATTGTTTTTTATTTTTATTGTAAGTCCATATTCGTAAGTCCTTCAAGAAATTTTGGGTGAATCCCGCATCATTCAGCTCTGAAGCTTACTTCCTAAAGACAACATTCACAAGCTTTATGCAGAGTTCTTTCCTAAAAGAAAATCACGCATAAAAAAAAAAACCACAACCAAACAAAAAAAGGCAATGGGTCCCATTTCTTCTCTTCCCCACTGCTCACAGAAGCAAACACCCTGTGCCGTTACACTGCTGTGCCGCCTTTCCCATAGCTTGCATTATTAAGCTTTTGAAAAATTCTTATCAATACAAAGTTTCTTCAATTTAAATTAAAAAAAGCCCAACAAATAATTCTTTCTGTCTCCTTAACAGAATTACGAAAACTAAAGAACAGCAAAAAATCAGTTGATTTCAATAAAGTTGCCCTGATAGATCATAAGTGCCATTGAAAATAAGGGTTCCTACCCTGATTAAAGGTGTATTTATATAAAGAAATACAGAAAGTTCATTCTGATTAATTATTAGTCTGCTGACAGTACAAAGCTAGTGCAATGAACCTGGATGTGTCCTTGAAATGCCTCTGGCCTTGTAAGCCAAGAAAGTGGCAGGAATTGGGTTTTGCAGGAGAACAACCACCCTTGCATCTCTAGAGAATCCTTTGAAACCCCCCAGGATCTGGAGAATCTGTACTGTATGATGTTTAAACCTTATTTTTTTTCTGTAGCATGCAGATAACTCCTGTCCGAGTTGAGAAACTCTAAGGAATCTTTTCGACTTCCTCTATTTATCTTGTAGCAAGGCTTCACCTACGAAGAAGGCATGAGCTGGGCTGGTGCTCACCAATTTGATCATTACATTAATAAATGCATCAAAAGCAATATTAAAAACATGCACCAGTAAGATTGTAAGCCCTGGACACTTAAATAATATGAAATCTAATTATTTTTAGCAAAGAATCATCAAAGAACTGAAATTCAGAAAGCATTTTGGATATTATAACAACAGCAGGCATATGAAAAGCGAGTGTACCATAAAGATAATGAGCAGAGAGACCAAGCTAGGATCTATTTGCAATCAAACTGGTTTCTTCTCCAGCGACTGCATTGTGAAGCTTCTAGGTGGAATCTGCAAACAAGAAGCCAACATCCAACACTTCAAATACTCAGCATCACACACTGTCAGTCATTCCCAGCGTTCTTAATTATGAGTGAAATCTCCTGTCTCAGTATGAGAAGAAGTCATAGGGATTTGGTTTTGAGTTTGTTTTTGGGCTAAGAGCTTTGAAGTACTTTTTGTTCTGAAATGTGGCATTACAATGAATTTCGTGACAGATCATTTCCCTAATGATCACATTTCCTGTAGCGAGACTTCTCATCTGCCTCTATGACTGCACCAACACTGCAACCACACGCACTCTGCAACACCTTCCACCTCCAGTGAAAATGCTATTATACGCGCACAGATTGAAACAGGACTCAGATGTGTCACTGACCTAAGACATAGATCAGGAGTCTGCATCACCAGCACGGCTGAACTGTTTTGATTTTGGGTTTGGATTTCTTTTACAAGGAGAGTAGATAGTAACTTTTATAGAAATCTGCCTCACTAAGACCTATAGTTACAGTCCTGACCATGTTAATTCTCATTTGCATTTGCCTCCTGCAGTACCACAATAATTCCAGATCATAAAATTAAATGCAGCTGCTAAACGTACTGAGCCCTTCTGCAAAACTACTAGTGCATTATTGTTATTTCCCTGCTTTTGATTTACTCTTGCTTATGCTCCAGAACATCTGAAAGGTGCCACTCTTTGATCTTACCCAACTGTGCAAGCAACCCTTTTATTTGTGCTTCAACTTGATACACCTGCCTGGAAGTAGGCAGAAATTTTGTTTTGAAGCTGACAGCAACCTTCTCCCAGGAAGAAGGATTAATACCCTCATGTCTTCCTCCACTAGCCTTTGCTGAATATCAGATTAAGTTCTTGTGTCCATCCTTTGGTAGGGTGACAAGTACTTTATGCAGAAGGTTAACCCAGGATTTCTGCAACTAGCTGAGGTGATGTACAGGGCTCCTACCACTTTGCTGATTGACTAGCAGGATTCATTAAATGAATGGTTTACTTCGCACAATCAATGTTACACTTGCCTCTTGTTTTGTATTGTTCAATATGACTTTTTGCTCAAGTTTGCTACAAAATATGTGACTTCCTTTAGGAAATAACAGTCACAAACAAACAAAAGTTCGAGTTAAAAAATGCTCCTTCTTGTGTCTTCATTCCCCCTCCTTTTTTTGCTTTTTACTCGGCAAAAGTTCCAGAGTATTTCTCTTTGTCTGACAACTTTCCAGGTGACCTTTAGAAGTCAACTCTCTGGATCTGTTTCCATTTAACCTGGGAATAATGACTTTTCATTGCTAAAGTGTTTTGAGCTCTGTGTAACAGCAAGATATTTATGAAGGTGCATTGAAGTCCATTTATGAAGCAGAAATATTTTATATCAGCTCTACAAGGTGACAATTTGCTATGATGAACAGGTGTCCCAAGGCTCTTTTCTTTTGCATTTCCTTTAATAACTAAAGTTTAGCAGCACTTACTAAAATAAATACGTGGTCTGATTTCTGCAAATACATACTTTTCCCTTTAATGACACAAACATTTTGCAAGGTAATATTGTAATGAAAAATGTTCCTTTTTTTTTTTTTTAAGGAAATTACATTTCTTTGTCTCACCTAGAAGATAAAAATGACAGTCACTGACATTATGTTTCACTCAAAACTACTTATATGTGTATGAAATAATCAAGGTTCAGGTACATTCCTGAATGCAGAAATTTATTCTGAACCCTTCAGCATTTAGGAAGAGTTATTGTGTTTCTACTTACATACATAAAACCACACGCTATAAAGAACTGTCATCCTATTAATGGTTTGGGAATCCTGAATGGTGGCTATAGGGTGGCTAAGGGATCAAGCTTTGTGTGTCTAGCCTGACAGTCATGTATTTTGCTTTCATTATAAAGAATCCCACTGAAGTTTGCTCAAATTTAAACTAGTGAATAACTCTTTGCTTTCTTGAAGGCACAGATTTAAATAAGTAAAATCAGAAAAATCTTAGTAACATTTATTTTAAAGACAAGCTATTTTTTCTCAGGCAAAACTCTCACAAACATAGTTTGAAAGCTTCTCCAGGTAAGAATTTTCTGAAGGGACACTATAATCATTGCAGTAGTGCAGCTCTAACCATTATTAAGATACAAACGAGATGCCTTCCTGACTGGAAAAAGAATGTATTTTTCTTAGTTAGACATTGCTTCTTCCCCTCTACATTTGTTCTGCACAATACGCTTACTCTCTAGAGAAGAGAGTCATTCTCAGCGACTTCTCCACGCAAGAATTCCTCCCCCTCCCCTTTAAGAATTGCCTTTAATCTTTGTTATAAGTGGAAGAATGATAGTATTCTGCCTACACTTCCTGGAAACTCAGCCTAGGCCTGTGTGTCTGCTTTTATCAAATTATCCATCAAAGGTCAGGTAATTTTCCATACTCATATAGAGACAAAGATGCTACCTATCTTGATGAATCAGTTCAAGAGTGTTAGTGCTTCTCCCTCAAAATGAATCAGATATAATCACTAAGAAAATGAAGGACATTATTTCCATGACTATAAGTGTGCTCAGAATTACAATCTTATCAGATTCCACAGTTTCTTCCACTGTGGGCCCCCAATCCAGCTCTTCCCTGGCTTTGGAGTTGGTGACAGGACACAAGGGACCAAGCAGCAAATCAGTTGGCAGTGGCTAACTCGTCAGCAGAGCTAAGCTTTGCACTAGTTCTGGTGGCTATCAGAAAGACTGAAATCAGTTTGTGCTGCAGGGATCCTAACATGACCCAAAGAGACCAAAATATTTTCTTTTATTACTTAATTCTTACCTTGGCATTACAGCAGTAACACAAAATTTGCTTGACATCTTAACTTAGAAAGACTCGAAATAGTCAACAAATCAGTTTTCTTTTTCCTCCCCAAACATCTCTTACACCTGAGCAAAGATATCAAATATTTCCATACAATATTTTGCACTTAAATTTCCTAGCAACATCTACTTCGCAAGTGTTGGTGCTGATTAAGGATATAAAAATAAAGGCTACAGCTCAAAACAGACACAACGCGATGTTTTTTCAGTAGGATCTTCTTTCTACTTCCATCTCATTTCTATGCTCCATTAAATGGGAATCATACTGTCCTTCATCCAAACTGAAACTTAACATGTTCTGAAAACGGTAATTTCACATTTCCTGATGCCACACAGATCTAGTGGAGATTGTTATAAACATTATCAATATTCATGTGATCTACTTTAAATGTGGCATCTACTTTTAAATGTTTCACTCCTT
>NW_008824996.1:681699-698054 GCF_000699105.1 Pygoscelis adeliae | reverse complement strand
AAAATACATTTGTTTTTTGCCCTTGCAAAAAGGACACTAGGTGTTTTAACAACAAAAAAATAAGAAAAAAACCACATCAACACACAACAAACCAGAATTTCAGTATTAGTTCTTCAATTCTGTTCAAATATTGGAAGAGTAGCTATGAAAAAGCTTGATTTGCTTCATTTACAACATTGCCAGAAGAACTTCAGCACAGAATTACACCCTGGAAAGTGGCAGATACATGTAACTTTCACAATGTACAATTACTATTTTATAATAAAACTGTACATACATAAGCTGTTCCAAAAGACATTGTCTGGGGAGCAAAGGTAATTATTCAAGAGTTGGGAGATGTCCATTTGTATTACCACTGCAAAGCCCTAGTTCTTTTCCTTTCTTAACACTTACAAACATTCACCGAGATCTTTCATCCTGTGATCGCAGACTGCTCTGTTGGTCCAGCACAGAAACACTCCAGAGCATGCAGTGAGCCTTCAGAGCTAATTCTGTGCGTGAGCCATGGAGTTAGTGAGGCAGGGGACCACAAAAAAGAAGGGAGATCTCACAGCTAAGTAGCAAAATGCTGGTTTAGGTAACAGGATTATATTCCAGCTCTTGTCACAATTATTGTATGATGCTACAAAATCTACTTATACTAATTTTCCATACAGCAGTCATTAATAATTGGTCTGCATTTAACAGGTTCTTATCTTAATTATACCTATCTAATTCACAGAAGTGGTGACCTTTCAAAACTGCAGATTAACCAAAGTAAGGGTTGCTTGTCTCAGATTAAGCTTTCTGAATCAATAGATTGATTTTCTCTTTGGATCATTTTGTCATCACAAATATGAAAATCCGTATGTGTGTAGCACTTAGCTACAGAAGATGAGCACCATCATCAAAAAGCTTAAGAAGAAACTAATATTTCTAGCTGCAGAAAGTTTCAAATAGTAATTCTGTAAATACGGCCTGAACTAAACATTGAGCAACACAGATATAATAATACACTGAACATATTTTCATTCCCTACTCAGAGAAGAGAATTTTGTAGTGGAAAAATCGTATGTGACAGTAAAAACTGCCACAAGATATAGAGACAAGGCTACTTCCTGAAAACTAGGTACTGAGCTTCGCAACCTCCTCTGTACATGTGATTTCTTAGTTTTTAAAAACTTCCTCCACCCTCCAAAAAAATCAGAAACTATGAAAGGGCACAATGCTGCTCTCCCCAGACTTTATCAGCTGGATCGGGATGTGTATATCTCCTTGCTCAGATCTGCCCCTTGGGGTTAAGGGAGTACTGATAGCATTAGGACATTTTCATCTTCCATGTAGGACAGTGCTAGAAGACTTTCATCAATGAGTTTTGCAGATATTTGCTGACAGCACAGGAGTGGTGAAACTCAGGGACTTTGGCTGCTATCTCGGGCCTTGCAGTATGACCTGGAGGCTTTCTATCAGGTTTTTGTGTGTTTCTGTCTCCCCCTCCTTTCAGCTGCTCTGTTCCCTACTGCCATCTCAGTCCCCAGCATCCAATCTCTTCTCTTAAACCAGTTTCATCAGCCTTCCTCTGATGCTTTGGGGTAGCAATAGCTGTACCATCACATCCTGACTCCCTGTCCCACAACACTGATCTCCCCTCATTTGGCTTCATATCTGATCAGAACTTCTTCCTGAAAGTTAATTCTTTTAACTACAGAAAATTTCACTAAAAATAAGCCAATTGCATCCACTAACACTGTAAAGATCTGAGATCAGCCATAAATCAGAAGATTTATCACTCTATCAATCATTGCAGTGCTTTTCAAAGACTACCGTAAAGTTTTTAAGTGATTTTTTTAAAAAGGATGTACGGTTACATACCTGTTTCCTGCTACCTATGGTTGCTCATTGCCACAAGGACAAGCTGACACAACAGATAGAGCTTAGATTTTACAGAGAGACAATATTATTAAACAGTTATTACACAATACATCAGCTTCATTCAAGACTCTACTCACAGCTGTATCTTGTGATGAGCTGCTGTAATAGCAAACACAGCCATTCCAAACCCTTAGCATTTCACAACAAAACCTTTTCATTCAAACTTGCAGCCATCAGCATCAGACCCTGAACTCCAACTCAGCAAATGAATCACAACCAATTCCACAAAAAAAAACCCACAACCCTCTGTAGAGTTCAATAAATATTTCAAAAAATATTCTATACTGTAATACAGATCCAGGTCACACTTGAATTAATTGCAGGCAATTCCCAGACCTTGTGTCTATAGAGTTCACCATCTGATATTCAGGAAACATGATGTCATCCTCTGCAACTCTGAAGATAGGTTCTGTATTTCTTTCTCCTTGCTTTTTTCAAGAGAAAAGAGTTATCGTGTGATTTTTTTTTCAGTCTAAATAAATCTGTTAGGTCAATTACAGGTCAAAATTAATTTATTATTGTTATTAATATTTATGAGCACTTAGATATGAGAATGGTGATCGCAACATAAAAACTTCCTGAACTGAACAGAATGTGGTCCCTCTCTTTCATATACAGATGCTGTTCATGTTAGTTCACCTCCCGCAGATAGAGTATCTGCTACAAGAATTGAGAAATAGAGGGGTGAGATTATATGCTCTCCCATACAAAAGAGTGAATGTGTGTGTGTGTTTGTAACACATCATCTACACATTCTGTTGTTTGTTTACCGTATTTCACTCACTGGTGAGAGAATGCAATATGCTAATGAAAGGATCAAACAGCTGGAGAAAATAACCATTGCAAATAAATATAGTGCCTTTGTATGTGACCTGAGTTTTTATTGTTTCTATATAGCAAGAGAGGAGCTTTGGAGCACCATAACTTTTTACCTGCAGCAGTTTTATCATTAAGACTTATCTTCCAGGAATACGTGCATCAGTTGTCATGTAAAGAAGTTACAAGAGCACAATGTGAGACCTGCAATACAAGGACCTGTGTAGGAGAGTTTATTTTGGATCCAGGGAATAATTTGTTCAGTTGTATGCTGCTTTGAATAAGATGTTGTAAGTCCCTTTCTCAGAAAAGGAAATAAATAGCACAGGGGATTATACAAGCTCTTTGGCTGGGCACATATGCTACTATTACTTTTTCCCTTTAGTGTCTTCCCTCTTGCCTCTATACCATTTCTTTTTAAGAAGTATCCATGCTGTCCAGAATCAGACCATAAACCCTTTGAGGACAAGATCATATTTCATCCTACATTTGTACAGCACCTGGCCCAACAAGAAGCTTGATCGTGACTGTGGCCATTAGCCCTACTGTACACACAGGTCAGACAGTCACACACACACACAGGAGCAGCTCCTTCCTGACTTTCCAAGCGTTCAGCATTCACAACTTCAGAAAAAGTTTCAGAAAAGATTAACTTGCAGCTGCACACTCCAATTTTTCATATCGTCTCAATAACTAACACATGGAGTTCTTCTGAAAATCTGATAATTTTCTTCTGTGAAAAAACAGTTCTCAAGTGTTTTGGAGCTTACAGTCAAAACTGGGGGTGTCTCCTCCAAACAGCTTTCTCAGGGCAGCTAACAAGAAAGCAGAAGTTTGAGTTTGAAGACCCCCAGTAGGTTAAAAAAAAAGTGGACTTTATTTTCCTGTTCTAATATAAAGCCAAAGAAATTCAACAAAATACAGTAGAAAAACCACAAAGATAAAATAAATCCTTTAAGACACTTGAAAGCCTTTTCAGACTTTCCACTGACATCACCACTGAGGTGAGACTTAGGTGAGCAGCAATTCTGTTGTGAAGAGAAACAGAGAGCATCAACTGCAGAGAAAGCAGCCGAAAATGGCATATCTGACATGCTCAGTGTTATTAAAATGTCTTCATTGCTCAGTGAAGAGTATTTTTTAGCTGTGGTTTGCAAGCAATCCTTCCTTTGCCATTTAAGGCACACTCCTGCAATGACGACACACTTGTTGACATGTCTAGAGCAGAATCACTTCCACATTGTAAATGGCTCTCTTCCCAACATTCACACAAAAACTTAAACCAGCTACTGAACCAAACACTTGTCTGTTTATTCAGGGTGATGCAAAACTGCATCTTAGCAGGCCCTTAAGCCTAGCATTAATCACAGCAGGAAAACAAATGCAGCTGTCACTTTTTTATTAGCTTTTGGAATAATCTGATCCTCAGACCTTGGAATTTTTGTGGGACCTGTTCTCCTGAACTATTCTATGATTTCTAATGAACTTAATACATCCTGTGTTGATTCAAAAGGCATCCGTAGGTGAGGTTTCCATAAACAGTATGCTTCTATAAATACTATCTTACTACATATTAAAACTTATCTATTTTATCACTTCTAAATCCTCATGGCCAAACTGGCCAATCTTCAGAAAAGTATAAAGTGTCTAAATTCAGGAGGCCAAGCATTACTGGATTTTATGAAAGTTTCACCTCTGAACATTACAAAACCTCTAAGTATTACAAAACCTTGATCCATTAATACCAAGGATAAATAACTCTTTATAGATCTCACATTCATTTCCTTGAACTGCCTCCCTCGTATTCAGCACCATTCCACTGTAAACCTTCTGAACTCTATGTAAGTTGACACTGGGTTAAGCTGTTGTTATTCCTAATGTTTTCTAAGAGTGAGAGTGAATGTATTGGGCAGCTCTCAGAAACGTTTATTTCTAAGCCATCTGAATAGCAGACTAGGACAGCAAAATCAGAAATGCTACTAAGTTGTACTAACACATATTTCTTACCGCTGTTTCACATCTTTCCCTCAAACCTCAACCACATTTCATACTTCAGACTAACACACTAGACTGCAGGTGTGTGGAGGATGTAGAAAAGTCTTTCAGTTCTGTTGAAGCAGCACAGTTGAGCACAGAAGCATTAATGAAACTGCAAAAAAGGCCAAGTATTTTTGTGTACTTACTGGGCAGTCTCAAGTATCATAAATGTTATACTTCCACTCACACACAGAGATACATGGCACAGGCATGCATATTCACACACATTATTTGGGGATAAGGGAACTTAAATATTGCTTACAAGAGACCTAGGGCAACAATCTCTCACTGCCATCAGGGACCAAGTAAAAAAAATTACACATACTTTTAAAAATATATGTTTCATTATCATTTAAATTCTTCCAAGAAAGAGTGATATGAATAAAGAAATCCTCCAGATAATCTATCCAAAACTCATTAAAATCAAAAGATTTCTCTAAGGTGTATATTCATGTGATTCTGCATTCATTTAGACATCTGAGGTCTATCTCAAGAAGATTAACTAAACCGCTGCAGTAGCAACATTGGTCATCTTTCCCTCGATTACACGAGCATATGATTTTAAATCATATGCTGACAGAGTCAGCTTGGCCTGCATTTCTCCAGAACGGTTGGTTTACGTTTATAAATGCTACCACTGAGACTCCTAAAACACCTAATTTACTGGACAGGCTCACTATTGTGTCTACCCCTAAGTGTGGAAGACGCTTTGTAACGTGAAGCCTTTTGCAGCTATGGTCCATTTAGCACACCTTCTCATCTCATCCGCAGACACAGGAAGTAAAAAGCTGGCAGTCCTGTTCTTGTATCTCACGAGGACTCATTGACCAACTTCAGTTATTTCACCCAACATTGTTTAAAATGGAGACTACAGTTGACGTGATCATGTTTTAGAGAATTTCAGATTTGCTGAAGTTAAGCACAGTATGGGTTGTTCTTACTCAGCACAAAAGTATAGGCTCCCCATTGACAACACCTGTGCTTTAGAACTGAGAACAAGGTAGAAATTTATGTACAAATAATTTGTTTCATACTTTTTGTTTTCTTTGCTGAGATACACTATTCAAAATACTCTAATGCACAACCGTCTTCTTCAGATTAATTTGTGGTAGTTTACGAGTTGCAAGAGACAAGCATCCCTCAGAATATTTAAGGGATTCTGACTCTACACTTTTCAACAAGGTAAGCGTTAACTACCTTCAACTTAACAGATGATGAAACTGAGATCTGGAGAAATGAAAACGACTTAACACTTCACACCATGAGTTTCTGAGACAGCCTAGACAGATTTCTGTCTCTTAGATCTTATTCTAGAAGCTTGACTATGCTCTGCCATTATCATACCCTTTTCTCCACCTACATGTGTCTTAACTCTCAAGCATCCAGAAACAGTTCAGGGACTAATACTATCTTAAATATTCCATTCACAGCTTCTGCAATGTATATGATTATATATGGCTTTACTAGCCATATATTTTTGTACCATCTCAGCTGAGGCTCTGTATTGTACTACATTTCCCTGAGCGTAAAATCTTTCACCTCATATAGGACGTATATGCATCACTTAAACTGCAATTTCCTTATATGCTGTATAGAAAGCTTCATTGTATGGCTTCATTTTTCTGTTAGACAGCTAGTTTGATTATTTCTCTTTTTGTCAGGAAAAGAATATATTTCAAAAGGCAATTAAAAATATTGCTCCATGGAATCCATATTTTTGCAACAACAAAAAAGTCATTCATGCACAACAAAAGATACCTCTAGAGCTCTGTGCAGGGCGGTGGGATTATGAATGAAGAACAGACAGATTCTAAGAGAAGTCTTTGAAACTAGAGAATAGAAACCTAAGCAAGCAGGCTAGCTGAGGAGGCACTGACACAGAGGGAATAACTGGAAGAACAGTACTGCAAAGTAGTGGTATAAAAGAAAAGAAGTGGATCCTGTTAGCTATACAACACTATGGATAACATAAGCTGGCACTGAAGTGCTCACAGCCAGTTTCTACAATCCTGGCACTGAAGGCCCCGAACGGCTTTACTTGAAAGGGAGAGAAGCCTGGAAATAGATAAAATGCTGTAACAGTTACTGAAACACCAGTGGACAAGATCTGTTTGCAAGTACATGGATAGCCTGGAAATACATCAGGACACACAGTACAACAGTCTGAGAGACAGTAAAGTTGCAGGGGAAAAAACAGCTTTCGCAACTGTATCTGTTATTTTAATCTTGATATTTACAGGAGGAAGTCAGAGTTTTGCCACTTCAAAACTTTTTCTCATTTTTTGCACAGAAGTGCTTCAGGGCCTAAATTTGAGCTTTGAAGAGAATAAACTATTCCCCAAAAAATGTTTTGGATGCTCTGTGCTTCATAAGTTTGCCTGAAAGAAATAACTGCTTGATTTCTAGTTATATACAATTAAAGATGAATAAATGTGAACAACGGACATCTCCGCACGATGCAGAAAGCAGCAGAGCTCAGGGACAATCGCTGTCTCCCAGGCAGGGCTGGCAGTCATGGCCCCAGCAGCCAGCCAAAGGGCATGTCTGTCCCAAGCAGGGCACAGACACCCAGTCCAGCCCTGTCTAAGCTGTTACATTCCTGTAAAGCAGATGTTCTTGCTGGGGTTTGAAAGGAGTTCACTCACAGCCACAAAGAGCTGAACTCATGCTAGTGAGCCTTGCCCAGCACATGACACTTTCCTGCAGTGCCACTCATTCCTTTGCTGTCTCGGGTGCCACCTCTGCAGCCATCCCCGCGCTGCGCTCCCCCCTATGGTCCTCACCCCGGGGGCTGGCAGCACAGGAGGAACAGCCACTCAAACAAAGGGGAATGACAATGGCAACGCGCAGGGCAAGTCTGCGCTGCAAAACAATGGGTAATGCAGAGACGCTGGAGCTAAGTCTAAACGAGGTAGCTGAATGAGTACAAAGAGAAGTCAAGCCATGACAGCAGAGAGTTCATTATGGGTTAATTTGCTCTGCCTTCCTGGTGGGCCAGATGTATGCTTATGAATATTAACTCTTAAAACTAGATCAAGAATGTAAACAGAGGACAGAACATTTTGATGGCCTGCTGTTCTCCTTTCCTTGCTCCCAGCATGGTACAGTATATACCACAATGCAGCTGCACAGGAAAAGAAAACAGGATAATTTTCATGCACTATATACAATGCATTCACAATTTCAGTGTGGAGACTGCCTACTTGTTTAATGCATACACATGCTCCCAGGGAGGCAGGCAGTTCTGCAGATAGGTCACGGGAGTCAGAAAAACAGAGCTTGATTCCTGATACTAGGAACATTTTGAAAAGTCACTTCATCCTGTTTCCTCCCCCCAGTTCTTCTGCCTTACCTCATTATATATGCAATGTTTCTAACCCACTCACCATTGATTTGTTCTTCAGAACCTAAATATGTAAATCTAAGTTCACCAAATTGAAACTAAAACTAAAGGAAGTGGTTCCAACATACCATGCCACCGAGAGCTGGACTTTCTTTAGAACTGGTCTCTGCATGGCCTTTTTGCAGCTTTAGGTCTACACTGGCAAAACATTCTCAGTATGTCAATATACTGATGTGAGTGAATACAGAATGACTAGCAAATGCCTTTTCCATACTATGTGAGAAAGACCCACTAGTCCAGAACCAATGTCTCTTGCCCTATCTGCAGTTATAATCAATAGACCACATCAACAACCCACCCATCTGCTCATTATGTTTGTGCAGGTCTAGGCAAATGGGTAAAGAAAATTACATGTTTGGTCCAAATCAGTAGCTAATTCTAGTCCAGAAACCATGTAGCTATGCTGGTGTGCTGCTGTGTTCCGATTAACATATGTCCTGCTGGTGGTTGAGGTACACCACCATAACAAAACTGAATGGCTTCCAGTTTAGAACTGGCTTGCGTCTGGCCAGCTCAGGAAGTGAGCAGGACCTCCTGCACATACACAAACTCTCTGTCTCATTTGATTTTGAATAAAGTATTGGAACTGTGCAAGATGTGAAAAGCAGGCAATTTGTTTCACATGATTAAGAGGTCCCTGAGTGCAGGACTCTGGGGTATGTATTTCAGAAAGCCTTAAGTGCACCACTAAAAAAAAAAAAAAAGAATATGATACAGTCCTAAACAGAATCTGAAGTGGGGAATCCATAAGAGGAAAACATCAGAGGTGGTGCTCTAAAGCCTTCACTTTCTTCTACCTGAATACCTATTCTCCTGCCAGAGCAATTCCCCTTATCCTTTATCCTACACATAAAGTAAGCCAACGTTACTACTAAGTTCCGCTACTTAAAAATTAGGTCTGCCAGACTCTTTCCAAAGGGATAGACCAATCTGTGAAAAAACTTTTCACAGAAAGTCAAAGCCATAGGATGAGCTATACTGACGCTGATGTCTGTGCGAAGAAAACATAACGGTTCCAGGTGGAGACCTCCACAGCTGTTGAGCATGGAGACTGCATGGCCCCAGATTTCGTGTGCCTGCCAAAGATTGGTACTTTTAACTTGGAAAATAAAAAAAGTCATACCCAAAACTATCAAGCAAGTATTTAGTTTCCTGAAATAAAGGAAGTGGCTCAGAAGTGGGTGAAGGCTTTTGAAAGCTGTCAAATTGCTAATACTTTAGTGGAGGGTGGGGGAGGAACCTGAAATAATGATCTAATGGAAAAAAGAGTGCTTATCCTGCAAGCATTTCTTTTTCTTTTTCCTAAATGGAAGCAAAGGGTTTTTCCTGTTGGGTGGTTTGGGTTGGTTTGGGTTGGTTTTTTTGGGGGGGTGGTTTTTTGGTTTGGGGTTTTTTAATTGGGTTGGGGGGCGCTTGTTTTATGGTTTTTGTTGGTTTTTTTTTGCATAAACAGGCATTGATGCATTGTATCAGGTATGCTAGCATAACTTTTTTGATTGGGAAGTCAGCCTAGATATTAGAAGGTGCATGTTATCAATCTTACACTAAAGATTTTAAGAAGCACACATCTTGCAACTAAAAATTTTAGTAGAGCTAGCTATTTCATGTAGGTAGAGATGAAAGACTAACAAATAGTGCACAAAACACTAATGAATTTAATGGGATGTTTCAGCAGTGCAAATGTTTACAAGGACGGATTGAACTCCAAGTTTGGTGTTTATTGGTACCATATATTGGTATGTATGGGTACGTCCACAAATACCATTACTCGTCTATTTCTTACAGGATAACCAGCTGGATACATGCCTTTTATTTGGGGGATTTACATAGTGAAAAGGCCTTTGTGCAGGCTCTAGATATTCCTAACTTTTTTTGTTGGTTTCAATGTAGTTTGATGCTCTTAAAAGTAGCTTGGTGATTACAGGAAATTAGAGAAGTTTTATAGGATGTCTGCGCTTGTGGTGGAAGGCAGACAACCTCAAAATTTCTCCTGCTACACCTTCAAAATCACTAGGTGCAATAGGCTCTTGGAGAATAATAGTAATAACAAAACAAGTCCCAAAGCCCACCTAACACTAACAAGTGCCTGAGAATTGTTCTTACCATAAAACCAAAGCCTACACCACCTTTTCCAAACGTTGCTCCTCCATTAACAAACTCCTCCATAGAAGACTGCCCAGTCACCCATAGCTATGAGGCAGAGTAATCTACACAGCAGAGATGAAGTATAATGATTCTGTCACCCTGGGAGGAGAATCAATCTCTGTGCCAAACTACATGGTGAAAACAAGGTCTGTGAGGTTGAATACTTGATATTACAGCATGAAACTGTTAATTGCTTTAAGTGTACTAAAGAGGAGTTAGAACTTATCATTTCTTTCGGGCTCTTCTGTTTAGTAGAAGTATGTAGAGAGGACCTGGCTCGAGCTAGACTACCATGAGTGGACAGAGAAAATAACTATTACTTGAAATAAAATACTGCTACCCCTCTTTCTCTCTTCCAGCCCTCTCTGTTAGCTAACACATCGACTGACTGTGGAGGTGGCTGAGAGAGCAGACAGTAACCTGCCCTTTCTGCAGAAAAGAGAGTGGTGGGAAGTCTCAGAAAAACTTACAAAATAGAAAGTAGGACAGAAGATTAAAAAAAAGGGGGACAGGAAAAGCAAGAGATTTTGTTCTTTTCTTCTACAGTATAGCATTCACTTGTTTTCTTATAATGTCCAACAGCTACCGACCAGATTTATTCAGTGCTGCCTCTCTTCAGAGACTTTGAAGGACAAGAGAACTAACGCTCAGGCTTCAAATGCTCTTCTTAGCTGGTTATCGGCTAAAGGCAGATCATTTTCTTGCTTACATCAGTATAAACCTGGTGTTATTATAGTGACATGATGATAGAAGCATGCATAAATTCTATGTATGTGAAAAGAGGTTTCAGCCCTGCATATAATTTGCTGCCATTTCAGAATATATGTTTCAAGCCACTTTTTAGGTGAACATTACTTTAGAGAAAAGCTTTTGTGTCTGCCATCAACTATCCCAAATTATATTAACTAGCTAAACTGATGGAAGGTACATATACATAGAATGCTGCATGTTCAAGAAAATACTTTCTTAAACATAGATCCATTTTTGTCTTTATGTAAATTATTACCTCAGAAGTAATTGCTTTTCTTGCTACTCGCATTATCTGTCATACCTAGCGTGTTTTGCAAGATATGCCTCCTGGGCTCTATCTTTCTCTTATAAAATTAAAAAAAGTCAAGCGACAAATTCACCTGCAGTGGGGTAATTAAACAATTAAAAATTCTGAAGGCTCTTTAAGAAGCAGTTTTTATTTTTAAAAAAATGTATTTTATAAAATTAATATAAAATAAGTAATTTCCCAACTGTAGAGATTAACTTACAATGTTTAGATTTTTTAACTAACTCCACTGCAGTAAAAATCAAAATTTGAGGAACTGTAAGCAGATTCTGAGATCAGGAACTGGCTAAAATGGATAGGAAGATTTTTTCTTGAAGGATTTAAACACAGAAAACTAAGTACTGCATTACGAGATAAAACCAAATGTGAAGACTGCATTGAACAGGTTCACATAAGAGATCTAAATGTATTCTTTTTCAAACACAACTATAAATCTTTTTTTTTTTTTTTTTAATGGTTCGTATAACTCTCACCTATGACCATGCAGAAGACATTTTAGCCTTGTACATTATGCGTCAATCTTCCTGGTCTAGGTTCTGACACCATTACATACAATTGTATTCTAGTTTCTGAACAAAGATGTTAGTTATCCACTTTGCAAAACTTTTCATTTGTTTTACTTCTACAGAAGACATTAAAGGATCAAAATGAGAGAAAGAAATATCAATTGCTACCTACCTTTGACGAAAGCATCCTGTCTCAGAAATGCAACGCCAAGCGCTAAGAGTTTAAGCCACAAAAACATGGTTATTTCTGGAAATCAGGCGTATCCTTATGAAACAGCATGCATCTCTCTCTGGAAAGCAAAATAAGTGTTATCTGTCTGCAAAAGAATTTCTCAGCAAAACTTGAACCAAAAAGGAGAATAACTAGGCACATACATTGCACTGCCTGCTTATCTGTGAAGGAGTTGCTTCCTCTGTTACCCCAAACTAACCACTCGCAAACTCGCTATGCAGTTTAGTGATGTCAGAGACAATTACTTCTTCAAAAAAAAATTCTTTCAGTTTCCAGGAAGTCAAGAGGGTTTTTCTTAAGTTGCTGCAGTAATGTTCAGCTTCCTTAATTCAAACAAAATAGATTATTTTCAGCCATTTCTTTCTACTGAGGAGCTAAATAAGACTTAACTTTTCAAAGGACTAGATTTAGCAAACAGTCATTCTTTCTCTTCATATTCACTTTTCTATTGCATACATTCACTGAGTCCCTTCTATGTTATGGATGCTTCTTGAGATTTCTGTTGAGAGAAAGAGAAACCCAAACCATCAGACAACAAAACCCTTATACTGGCAACAAGGCCTTCATAAAAAGATGCATCCTCAAGTAACTGACTGCCGATTAAATGAAAAGCCTTTAACATGGGATATATTTCTGAATCTTTCTGCAAGGATGCAATTCTAGGTATGACAGTAATAAACAACAAATGGATAGAGGCAGTCTAATTCTGTTTTCTGTAATGTTCAGTGCCTAATTAGATAGCTCAATGCAATTCTTCACCATGATAGTGCCAGAGGATTGTGGTCCCTTTCCTGGAGCTGATGCAAGGTACACCAAAGACATTTTCCCTCACTGCATGCACTGAGAAAGTACTCAACAACTTGATAACAAATGCCCGTTATACAGTAGATTACAAAGGGAACAAATGTTGGGATTGCTTCTCTTATTGGAGGTTTCAAAGGTTTTAAAAGAACCAGCAGAATCCTGTCACGAGGATAAAGAAGGGAAGAAAATATATTTGTGCTTATTATTCATAAGTCTTTCAGAGACTTCTTAAGCACCACACAGGAAAAAGTTGCACAAATTCACAAAATAATTCACAGATGACATGAGTGAATCAAACTCCTCGTAAGATTAAAGCCAGCTTCTACACATCCAACTTTGAGTCAAGTCTTATAACACAGGCCAAAATCTTAGCTTCCATTAAGCAGTATGTCTCTGCACAAACTGGCTGTAATAATAATAATATTGTAAATGTGTTCAGAACAAAAATGACATAGTGATATCACTCTGACACTCCAGAGACTCCAACTTTGATATACAATAACTTCATCATCCTGGAGTTGTCACAAATTGAATTTGGACTATAGCCATACATTGTCTGCAGCACTGACATCTTAGTCCCTGTTATCCTAGACAAAACCAGGATAACAGAAGGGCTGAAGTGTGCCATCTGATGTACAGAGTGCATGATATCCTGTGGAGAATTTCACGTAAAGGCTCTCAACAAGAACCAGGCTCCATTCCTACCTGACTTTCCCCAGCAGTTTTATACAACCTCCACTCAACTTTTCAAGCGGTGTCCCCAAGACAAATTCCTGCACAGTGGACCTTTTCTGGCTGTGTGATATTTACATAGCCTCCATAGCACTTAAATATTACAACATATCCTATATATTATTTAGTGATAATATCACGCACTCTAGCCATCATACCATTCAGGCGTAATATTATTACACTCATTTAACAGCTGAGAAACCATAAACCATCAACTATTAAAATTACTGACCAAAGTTACAAATGAAACTCATGGAGGATTCAGAGACTCAAACCATGTATCGTAAGTCTCAGTGAAGTGCTAAGAAGAAAAATCTCTCTTTCCGAGAGCAGATCTTCAATCAGCAAATTATTTCAGTGCCCATTTTCTGGCAATGAACCATTGCCCTGTAACTGAGAGAGAACAAACACCTTCACAGAAATTACATAGTGTCTTTGATTTCAGATTTGTCTCCAGTGTTTTAATATTCCATTTGCTTGCAGTGCATTTGAAATACAGATCTCAGTAGTCTGTCTATTTGACATTTGTCTATATGGACAACGGAGGAACAAAAAGGATATTGTGGTACTAAACCACCGGCTTTTCAGTAACTCTAATTAAGAAGCCAGTATTTTTACTGAGAGATGCCATGTGCATTTTAGTCACTCAGTCCTCAAAACAGCTGCGAACCTGGCCTAAGAAGGAGGAAGGAAGTGTGTGACAAGAAGCAAACTCTCAAGATTTCTCCCCTCATAATAAGCCTTTGAAAGCAGGTAATTATCAACTACATACACAAAGCTAGAAGTTACACAAAAGAAAGTTCAGATTTAAGCAAAAAGCATAGAATCAGCCAAAGAGAATCAGTATACTCTGCCAGCATTTTCATTAGCCAGAAAAACCTAAATGTCGCGGGATATGAAGCTGTGCATACTGGAAGACTTTAGAACTGACAGAGCAATCTCAGCTCTACTGATTAACAAGGGAGGGCAGATTAGTTCCTCTCAGCCACAGGGAAGGTCAGGAAATGGTTGTTGTAGACTTGCTGAGTGGAAAACATGGTCCATAAAAGCAGTTGCTCCAGAAAAAGAAAGAGAAGAAGATGGTTCGAAGGGGAAATTCCTACAGCATAGGGCTGGCTGATGGCCACGATATAAGCTCTTCTGTTTCACTCTTCTGTCAAGGAGACATTGCTTGGCTTTGCTAGTTAAGATCACTGCGTTGTGAGCAAGCCAAAGAACGGGCTACAGAGTACGGAAATTTCTGTTCTAGTGCGGTTCAGACTTGTGCTGAAAGTGATACTATAAAGATGCTATAGTGGGATTTTATGCTCGTCGTCTTATATTGAGCTCCATATCACATAGGTTCAGTCTACAGCTTTCTATAAATTAATATACTATGGCTACACCAATGTATTTACACCCCATATATTATTTCCTATTCATGGCTCAGCCAGAATTAATCACATTTAAGGCTATTGGAACACATGAAGTCTTTTCCCAAACATAAACTGCAGTCTTCTTCCCAAGGATAAACCCCAAAACCCACTTTTGGGGGAGTGGTAGGGGATTAATTTACTCTACTTGCAGATTAAGCAAAGGGCTATTAAAATTAATCCTTTCCCAGGACACAGCCTTAATTTTTAATCAGTCAAATGATCATGTCAGTATGTAACTATAGCAGCATACTTCCCCTGTGCTGGAAAGAATCAAAGCCAGAACCATCAATTTGTACTAATAAGGATTTCTAAAGTGACATTAAAAAACACGTAGATGCTTAAGTTACCCTTCTCTTTGTAAGTCTCTCTCTCTTTTCTAAGTTATGAAAAGAGCCAAAATACCCAAAACAAAGAAACAAAAAAGAAAGCCCTGTAAGAAGCAAATCTTTCCTTGTCTGATTCACCTGTCTTGCAATACAGTAGATTTGTGAAATTACCGTAAGTGTCTCCATATTCTGTGCAGCTAAACACCAGCTCAAAGAGCAATTATATCGCTGCAATAAAATTCTAAAAATATGAAGTGCCAATATCAATCAGTTTTCCTTTCAATTTACATACGAAGCCTTTGGAAAAGATCACAAATACACGCCTCCTGCCTCATACCAAGAATTTAAAGAATAGAGCCCTTGAAATATAGAGAAAAGAAAGGGAATTCAAAGCAGAAAGAATTAAAGCAATATGTCCTTGCCCCAGATGAGTTGCAAATATTGCTATGAAACAATTCACATAATTTTACATGAAAATACATTGAAATCATAATCATAAAATAATTAGATTCATTCTGTACTAATTAAAGTGTTTTATGACATAAATGTTTGTTATATGACACTAATTATGCCATTTGAAAATATTTCTATGCTGAAGCTACCACATATTTGCAGATAAATTAACCATCCCAGATCTAGTCTAACCTTTAAAAAAAAAAAAATTGGAAAGGCAAACAACAAATGAAACAAACTCACAAGAAATAACAGAAACATAAAACGAGTTGCATTTCAGAACTAGGTAATAGTTTACAGGAATACATGCAGGCTATATTCAGCTTCAACACCTAAAATATAACACAGCTGGGTTTGATTGACAGTTGCCAAAAAAACGTTTGGCTCTACTGTGAGAGTGAAATTAAGTCTCAAAGAAACATACTGTTAGATTCTGTATATTCAGATACTCCATCCTTGCAATAGATTTCTGAAACAGATGATGCAAGGAGGGAGAAAAATCAAATTATTCTATGCAA
>NW_008824996.1:674557-681562 GCF_000699105.1 Pygoscelis adeliae | reverse complement strand
TCCTGCTGTTTTTGACTTGCATTGATTTACACACGACCCAGATGTCCCACATGACAATAATAATTGTTGAATAAGGAGATGATGATAAAGGTATCATCAACCCTAATTCCCAATTCTCTTTCTCTCCCACTTCTGTAGTCCTTGGCTAGGTCTAATTAATGCTCACAGCATTTGATACAAGCCCTTGACCCAAGAGTCTCTCTCTGGCTGGGAAGTATTTACCTTCTGACCACATATCCACTGTTCTTGGCAGAGTGACTCGAGTTAGATGGAAAGAGGAGTCTCAGCACAGATGGACCTTTCAGTGCCAGCCCTAAACTGTTTCCCTAAATGGGGAATGGAGAGTGCAACTGTTCCTGCTCCCAGGGCTGAGTCTTAGCCTTAGGCCTAGTCAGTTGTCCCCCTGGTTAAGCCAGGAAGGAGGTCTGGTTCTCTCACTGCTAATGAGACTATGGCATCGAAGCAAGAAGTTGCGATCTTCAACACTACACACGCCCATCCTCCTGCACAATCTCTCATAACACGTCAGGCAAAAATGCTGTAGTTACTCAGTGACTGATCCTAATAGTGCAAAAGCTCTGGCCAGATCCCAAACAATCTTAGAGCTTGCTGAGAGAGACCAAGATCTCTAATAGCCTCCACAGTCGCTGGAGTTTGGCATTCATAGCAAAGAATTTTAACTGGGTTGCTTTTTTTTTTTTAATTCAGGAAATGGTGTTGTCCACTGGTGCCTAAACCTGATGCTATTTTGTGTTAATGTGTTTACAAAATGTTGTATAAATTAGTTTTCTCAAGAAATGTATTCTTGAGAAGCCACCTTTGCTTTCTTTTTGTCCAGAGGCCTTGAAAGAATGAAGTACAGAGCATGTAATTCAATAAAAATTAAATTCTCTACATACTCCATACATCACTTGGATTTAAAGTTATGCATACTTTCTTTGTTTTGCATAATTTTCCTTGCATGGAAGTCAGCTCTTATGGCTCAGCTCAGTTACACTGATGTTCGCCATGGCTGCACATCAGAATTAAACAGTTCCACAGAATCTGAAGGCACACACCTTAGCAAACACTAACGGACACAGGATAAATTCATCCCAAGGGCAACTCTGTTTAAATCAAGGGAGGTACCTCCATAATGCATTTCACCCTGTAAAATTAATTTGACAGCCTTACTGTGAAAACATTGTTCATGCTAAAGAATATATGTTATAATGCTCTTAAGTTTATGTTGAATATTTGCTAAGGAATTTATTTTGCACATACTTTTTCAGGCTTGTTTGCAATTGCCAAGAACTATTTCTTGAAGAAAGAAAACATTTTTACTTAATATGTCATATTGGATCAAATTATTTTAAGGTCAAGAGTAAACAATGCAGCTCTTTGTGCAGGCATACTGCTGTGCTGCGATCAACCCTCAGGCAACGACGATTCGACATCTTCGCTTCATACGTTGGCTGCATGATCTATACTGTACCTGCTCAGGACAAAGATTGTATTTTGGTATCCCTGAGGCACTATTCACAATCTGGCCCAAAATGAGCAATAAGTCTTTGATAAGCTCTCAGAAGTGCCAGGCACTTACTTCTTGCTTACATATAAAATCATTCCAGGATAACACTAGGCACAGTTATTGTGAAATGGGTGTTCTTGAATAGCTCCGTTTAACATGCCTCCTTACAGTTTGCTGCCCTTAGACAGTGGCAGCATACCCATGAGCACTGAGTCAGCCTTGTGCTGAACATCTGCTCCTCCTCCTCGTTTTGAATGAGTGCTGGATGCTGAGAACAGCTCAGGATTTAGCTTCATATGCAGCATTCAAACATTGCGCAATGAAGGAGTTCACTTCACATTATGAAACATCAAATAAACTTTTTTACCCACAGTGTCTTTTCTTCATATCCTTCCATCATCCAGTTTGAAAGGGAAAATGAAAAGGAGGGACAACATTTATCTGAATATTTGCTACCCATGGACCACTCCTTGTCGAACTCTCATTCGGAAGAGTCCTTCAACAATGGCAGATTTTTCCTTCTCTTAGTCCGATTCTCCCTTTTTTTTCCAGTTTCATTTCTCCTAGTGCTAACCTCTACATTCTTACAGACACTCACATGACTTTGTCTCAGCAAATGAACAACCACAGCTTTAAAAAGCAGTGAGCTGAATGCCAGGCAGGGAGCTGTGCTCTGTGCAATCACACTGAAACTCAGGAGTACCGCAGCTGGAGGTGCTAAATAAGCTCCCTCTGTGCAGGATCCCCCCTATTACCTTCACCAAATCCATCCTGCCTTTAGCAAAACTGATTACTTGCTTGCTGAGTGCTTCCTATTAGCTAATCTGTGTCTGCTAGTTAATTTTCCCAAATTATATGCAAAATTATACACAACTATATGACACTCTGCAGTAAATGCTGTCTTACCTGCACCATACAGAAAGTCATAGTTGTGCCATATTTGCAGAAGGCCTGACAGAACATGAGTCAAAGCAGTAGTAACACCAGCCAACACAAAAGAGCCCACACAGAAAAAGAAGAAAATGCCTACAGAAACAATCTTTCCCAAAGTATTTCCATTCTAGTTTCAAGATAGCACTCACGTACTTCATTGCAGATTACTGGACATTCCCTTATCTCTTGGACATTGTTTCCTCTGTGCTCCTTAGCATACTTAAAGACATGTCTGTTTATTCTGAAGCTAGCGCTTGAAATAACCAAACAGGGTGGGGATTTTTAATTTATTTTTTTAAAGCACAACTTTAGCTGAAGCAAGCCAGGACCAGTGTCAGGGTAGGCTACTGAACCTGTGTTTTGGGCTATCTTTCTACAATATGATACTTCTGAGCTAACTGATGGTTAGTTTCTGTCATAAATGAGTAGACCAGCTTGCTTTCTGTGCGTTCTCTGTCCATTTTTCAGTTTTCCCCAAGTAGGTATCTTCTGTGATGTTAACTTATGTATTGTTTGCTTCTAGCACTGTGTTCTGCTTCCACCCGGACCGCTTCCCACCTAGAATGCCAGATTCATTGTCATATGCTATTAGCTGTGGTCTGCAAGTCCTCCCAGTGTTTTGCTATCTGTCAGATGACAGTGCTTATATCCAACAGTATTTGTGTTCATTTTCCCAAAAAGATACAAGATAACTTTATACCAAATGCTTTCCTAACATCCAAACTATGATTATCTTTTGGATGGAAATGTATTCCCACAGCTGATTGCATTCATTATGGTACAGAAGCACAAAAATGCCTCTGAGCAAGGTATATACAAGCATAAACCACAAATATTTACCTAGAAGGCTGGTCTGCTTACAGTGATGCTGTCGGTCATCTTCTGATTACCCATCTCTTACCCTTCTCCACATTTTGACATGATTTTTCTCTCTGGGGCTGTCCAAATGGGTTAGATAGATGTCTCCAACGATAAGCATGCGGCAGGCATTACTTCTTCCTCAGTGGCTTGTCAAGAAACTATAAAGCTAAAAGAGTCCAGAAGATTTCTATAATCTTAACTCATAATATCCGTCTTTGAAACAGTTAGGAAACCAGACTGATCCCATAGACTTACCTTGCACGTCAGGGTCTGTCACATCTACCTCCCTCAGTTTCCCTGCCTGTAAACTCTTCAATTTATATGTTTCTCACACACACTGTAAGCCATCTTAAAATGTGGCAAGTTCATAATGCTAATACTCAGAAAAAGACTGTCTAAAGATACACTGGTTGTCTTTGTTTATTCTCACACTATAAAAACAACAAAGTAATTAGCACAGGCAGTAAATTCAAAGCTTCTTTAAAGAAAAAGAGTTATCAAAACTGGAAGGAAACATTGACAAATAGTTCACTATAAGTGGAGGCAAACTTTTCTGAGAAGTTTCTCCAGCATAAAAAGACTTCTGTAACATTGAAAATCCCATGAAGCTACATCCTGGGACATACGCTTTTGAAATATGTTTTTAAAGTATTGTCCCAGAAACACTTTCTATTCACTCTTCTGAAAGTCCATGTACCTTGCTTATTTGCTCCTTTAGTAGAAGTGCTAGAAAATCTGCTATTACCATCCATCTTCCCTGACTGACATAAAATGACTCAGTGTTAAATAAATACATAAATAATTTTTTCACAATACAGGTAACAAATGGGGGATGGGTGAGGGGCAGAAGGTAAAAATACATGAGATGCATTGCAGTAGCATGGAAAGAAGGTTACTTGCTGCATGTTATATGTACTTCTTGGTCAAAATCTTTCAAATTGATTAGCTGTCTGCAATAATAGTTACATTAAATCCAAATTTACCAAACTAATAGTTTGGCCTTCTCATTTTATCTGCTACCTCCATACTGATTTTATCCTTTCTTTTAATCAAGTATGTTATTGGTCCTGGGACACAGAAGACACTTACTGCAGATTAAAAATGACAGTGGAAGAGAAAAACTGAAGATAATACTAGATTATTCAGGAAAAATGAGATCTGCAGTTAAGACCTACCAAATTTAAGATGGTCTGGCTGATCTTTTTAGATCACAGATTCATTTAGCCTTCTCCAAACTTACAGTATTTAGAAAGTTCAGTGAAAATCGTCCTACTTGGGTAGACTGGCGTCTAGTCTGAATGAGAACTGCAGGAGGTAAATCTGAGCAAAAGTGAGAGAGAGACTCAATTAAGCATTTAAATTTCATTAAAAGGATTAAAATTAGTATTATATAAAGTCATTTATGCAATTTCAAATGCTTCTCTATCACTTCTTGTTAATGGGCATAATTAAAGCCAGCTAACAGAGGTGCAGAAATATTGGAAATACATACTTTTAAAGTAAAAGCCAGGTAAACAGTAGGCTCTTGTACAAGACACGCATTGTGGCAGAGAGCCAAGTAAATACTTGAGTGATTTAAAGACAGGTAAGAGAAAAGACAGCACTGGGAAATTAAACACTCTGAAATAAAAAGATTTGTTTCATTATTTTCATTTTATAGCTTATTTCTATTTCACTGTAGGATATTCACAGACATTAGCACAAATTGGCTATTTTAACTGTGTCAGAAAAGCTCAAGAAAGATATTGCTGGGGCCTTATAAACACATACAATATGTTTACTGCATACAACGCAATGGAATAGCCAAAAATAGCCAAAAGAGGATGATGAGGAGGGAAAGCTTGTAATATATCATGCTGAAACAGTCTATGCTGTGATATTCCCAAAACACCTGGAATTCTCAGAGTATGTGAACAATGGAATCACAATAGGAATAAAACAGTATCAGATTCCTTTAGTTCAAGAAAAAAAACCCTTTCATGTGTCTCACAAAGAAATATCACAATTTCACAACTAATTTTATCATTTGTGGTCATGTGTACACTGCCAAGAATCTAGTCTCTGCCAAAAAAAAAAAACAAAAAAGAAAAAAAAGGCCCAGTATCGCTATTGTTTCTTCAGTTTGTTTTAAAAAGTGATAAAGTGTTAGCAATATAAATCCTGGCATAGCAAGAATAGCTCATTTTTCCCCATATCAAGCTCAGGCTGACATACTAACTGAGTTAATGTGCTCTCCCCCTCTCAAGATCAGCATAAAATATTTGCACATCCTCTTTCTGCCTTATAGCAAGTGTTATTTCCCATACTTAGTAAGTCAGGAAATATCACAAAGATGAAACTCCATGCAACAATTATTTGGCAAGAGGCTCTGTCTGTTGTCGTCTTCTCATAAGATCCGCTTTAGAGTTTATGAAATTCTGGGTTAAAATACAGAGGCATTATTTAAAACTGGTTTTTATGCAGAACAAGTAAGACTTGTTAGCTAAACATTGCCAGTTCCTAGAGCAAATTCAGTCTATCAAGCCTGTAAACTGGTAAATAAAAATTAAGGTTTTTCCTTCATACAAAGTTACACTGAGAAATATATCAACCTCATTTCAGTTTGGCATCCCAGCTTTATTTTCAGTTTGCTGATGTGCAGTAAGGTGCCCCACACTGATCAATGGAGACACGTTCTGGAGGGGTGAAGTTTCTGACAGATTTTACCCCCTCATCCAGCACACTATCATTTTAGGTGGAAGAGACCAACCACTATGGAAAAATACAGATCCACAAAGAAGTTTTTCTAAGAAAGGCAATTAATCTGTTCATTTTCCTTTCCTTCTTCTACTGTAAACAGGAACATAATTTAAAGACAGATGATGCTAGCGAACAAAATAAGATGAGCCTGCCCTCCACTGTCTCTGGCCCAGAAAATCCTTTGTGCTCTTCCTTGCCCTTGGAACCTTCCTTTCTTCAAGTTTCCCCTCATTAGCCTGAAAAAATACCTACCAACCTCTAAACGTTCTCACTACTGTTCACAGATAGCTTGCCTTCTTAAATCATAAATGTTTAAGGTCAGACTTACACTTCCTTCTAGCTGGAAATAATATCTTTCGCATACTACTACAATATTCGGACAGCGAGAGCGCCAAATACCAGTCCTGAGGAAACCGAGCTCAAATCAAACTCTCCAGTTTGGGGCGAGTTGGGGAGTTCAGTCTTCATTCCCTTTTGTTTGCATGAGGAACGCAAGCAGGGTGAGAAAAGAGAAGTTCCAAAACAAGGTGGGAAGAGCTTTTCTCTGCTGTTTCTACAGTGGCCTCTGCTCTGCTCCAAGGGGTAACGGGAAGTAGAAAAAGTGTTTTTGAGAAAGTCTGGTTTTGATATATGTCCTAGCTCAGTGTTGGAAAGTTGAGCAGGCTGAAAATGTACATATTCTTTGTACAACCATCCAACCACGTGAACTCTCTAAAGATAATGCATCTTTACTTATTCACCTATTGTAAAAAGTTTTATGCTTTCATTAACATTCAATTAAGGAAAAAAATAGTTTGCATTGCATGATCTTCAGTAGTTAAATTGTGTAAAACCAGCTTTATAAGTTACCTACACCAATCTATAAAAACCTCTTAAAATTGCTTACTGATCAAGTAAAAGCTCAAAAGGAAAAACAAAAACTAAAACTCCTGTCAAATAGATACTCTATCTTGAATCCAAGC
>NW_008824996.1:657151-674524 GCF_000699105.1 Pygoscelis adeliae | reverse complement strand
TACTACTTTTTATGCTGTGTTTATCAATAGTTTTCGTATTGGAAGCAAGTTTTGTTTAACTGCAACATTAGATACATTTAATGCCTTTACTGTCAATTACGCCATGAAAGATCAGCAGCAGTGTTTTCAAGACTGTCAGATTAAGCCTATTAGGCCCAAAAAAGCTATAACTGAAGTTGATATAACTGAAAAACAATAAAAACTCCTGACTGCTGCTTTCTGCTTTTGCCTCAGCTTGGCGATGCTGCTCTCGGCTTTCCAGGCTGGTTTCACTTTCTGGTTCCTGTATGATATTACCAAGGCCCAGCAATGGGGCAGACTTGCAAAATTCAGAACTGAGGGCCTGACTATAAACTTCTTTTCCGGCTAAGTGAAATCCAAGCTACATCGGTGAAGCCACAATTTCACTCATGTTGTCTCTGGTAGATCTCTTTGAAGACTGACTTCCTGGAGATCAGCTAAGGTGTTTTGACGCAGCCCACTGCAGGTCCCTTAAGTTAAGAAATACTCTGGGAGCTGAAAACAGCAGTGTTTATATATCCAGCCCCCCGCTCCCCAACCTCAATTTAACATATTGAAACCTTTTATGTCAGTGCATGCCTTCTTACCTTTGGATTGTTTGGATGAAAAGGTTGGTCCTTTAGGGACAATCTAATTAATATCTCGGATTTCATTTTGTACATCAGAGGTACTGAGCTCCTTGTCACCAGTCTGGCTTTGTATCTGAAGTACCACAGGAGCCAGCACTTTCTTACTGAAAGTAGAAAAGTACAGCGACAGATAAATACTACCCAAATTCTCATCTAAGGACTACTTTAAAGATTCAGCAAAACTTTTTCAGTCAGTTGCCTCAGGTTCTTCTAAATTGATAAGCTGGTTTCTTAGCTCTTGTCACGATACATTGGATGATTTGAAGTCTGCACTGAACTAAAGCATACATGACACTGACTCCCAGGTCCTGCAGGACCAACGAACCCTGCTCTGGGGCAGTGGAGGGGTTGCAGAAGTGTACAGAAATTTGAAGTTCTCTCCAGTCCAAGTGCTGAGAGCACATCTCTCGCTCTGCCTGGCTCCCAGCTGCTCTTTTAACTTGTTGATGGCTTCCAGTTGACAAGACAGGACTTGAACATGTTGTACGGAACAAAATGGTCCATTAGATAGCCCTCCCTAATACCACTTTTCAGCAGTACATTCGATGGGATGTGTGTGATATCTCAGTGTGTTTTGGCTTGTAGTTTAACCACACATTTCAATCTACCTATTGTATACACAGTTGCTAGTATCTCCTCCTTCCTTTACCAGCTAATGAGGTGTGAGGTTGGGTCTTCTATGTTTAGAAAGCCATAGCTGTTGCTTTATGGCCATTTCTGCAGCATTCTTTGGAATAATTTGAACATTTTCATCTTTGGAAGACACACTATATTACTAGTGCAGAGATCTATGTTGTCCTTCTCCTAAGCTGGGGACAAGTCCCCTAACCATGCTACTGTTCAGGGAAATGCACGCTTTGATTAACTCAGCTCTGTGCAGCACACATGTTCTGGACGAACAATGCAAACGTGTGTGGGAGGGAAGTTGGGGGCGGAGAGCAGAGGAGAAAAGTAGATCATAAAGTAAGAAGTGGTGATCATTCAGAGCACTGCAGATGAAAGCAAGATGCTGGTAATAATCTCAGCAGAGAAAGCATGAATGCTGGTACAATGTGCTTCACTATATCCAACTCCATCTAGGTGTCAGGTTGCTGTGCTCTACACTCGGCTCTACAGGCATTTGGGAAGTCCCAAGGAGTGTTCCAAAGGGGCAATGATACACAGGATCCTCAGTGTGTGTATAGGAACATGTACATGAGTATGTACACATGTATGAAGTTGCAAAATAGTTGTCATTTTTAGATGGAAGGGTTATCAGGCTAAGAGAATCCTTTACACATTCCATGTTTGTGTAACATGGAACATGCTTTGTGTTCCATGTTACACAAAAAACTTTTGATCATACAGTTGTTTTAAGCAACTCATACTGCCCAGCTCAGCAAGGTTAATGTTCACATTTGCTGCTAAAATTAATGTTGATAGCATTTAAAGGGTCATGTCTTGGAAGCTTTAAGCTCTAAGAACCAGAGAAAATACATATCTAACAAGAGACCTGGTAACTTAGATTTATAGCTTGACCTTGAATTATGGGAAAAGATTTTATAACATTCCAGATTTATGATTCTCCTTCCTGGAGACCCTGACTGTAAAAATTAGGCTGGAGTTCAAGAAGCATGTTCACTTCTGGTTTTCTTAACAACAAGATGGTGTCCTTGAGCCGTAGGAATCTTGTAACAATTCAACATAAGCCAGACAAGCTTCCAGGTAATCTGTGTGCTCCCTTAATCGTCTTATAGCTAAAGGCTTTAAATCCAAGATGAGTTATGTACTTCCTTATGTCCACAACTGCATAGAAACACTGAGCAAAAATTCTAGCTTTTATTACAAAGCTTTCTTGAGATTATTATATTCTTTTTCTCCATATCCAAACTTTAAAAGTACCTTTTCTCTTTCCAGATTTGTAGCCTACAAAACCTTTGCAGTATAGCATATTGGAATTTTCAAAATTATATCAAACGAATTAGCCATTCTTAGCTATAAAAAGAAATTCAGAGGTAAATGCTTCAAAACCTTATGGCCTCATTCCTACAAAATATGTAAAACAGACCCCTTGTCCGCCAATCAATACAATCTACTAGTATAGGATTTCACTATAGAAAACTTAAATACAACTGTTATTCACCTGACAGCTTAAACTGATAATGACAGACATGCTTATAATTAATTATTTCCTCTATTTAGGAGTCAAGACAAAAACCTACCTATAGGTTATTGCATCATTTTCTGTCACAGAGTTTTGCACCTCTCACTTATCTCATTTGTAAAAGTATAGGGAACTGGAGCACATGATGAAGAAGCAGAGAATGAGAAAATTAAGTTTGTCAGTCTAGACCAAAAAAAAAAGCTAAAAAGGGGATGTTATTGCTGTCTTCAGCTACCTGGTGGGTGGTTATAGTGAAGACAGTCAAACACTTCTCAGAGGTGCAAAATGAAAGGATGAGGAACAACAGGCACCAATTGCATCGAGCAAAATTATGACTCTCTGTTAAGAACCAAAGTTTCACAAGGACAGTCATCCAGTGGAATGAGCTGCCCAGAGCAGCTGTGGAGCATCCATCCTCAGAGTCAAAACTCGATTAGAAAAGGCTGTGAGCAACTAACATTGAAGTAAGCCCTGCTCTAAGCAAGGGATACAGGCAGATGATGTCCTGAGAGCTTTGCTAGCCTAGGTTATTCTGTACCTCTGTAACACCATTGCATAAATTTGAACCAGAAGAGTTTCACCAAGTACTTGGGGAAGGGGGTTGGGAGTTGGTTTCTGACTGGCTTTTTTTGGTCAGATTGGGGTTTTTTTTGTTTTCAACAGCTTCAAAAATTGAAAGTTTACTTTACAGTTACTTTCCCTTTCTTAGTTTCCAGGAGTAACTATAAAAACCTCAGATTTTTTTTTTTTTTTTTTCCTTCAAAGGGTTGCTAGGAATAGATTTCAAATTATCAGAGGTTCCCTTTCTTATTTAGGGCCACTGACTGACCATAAGAAAAACGTATTGAGGCATTAGATGTATTTGTTTGAAATACCTGATATTGAAATTCAAACAGCTCTTCAAGCAGAATTCCTAACAAGAAGGATTTGTGACAGGGAGTCTACAAGATTTACTTTGAAGAAAAAAATATGTGTTTAAGAGACCCACGAACCTTCAAAAGGCCCCCTCCTTCAAAAGGCCCCACGTCACAGCTATACGGGATTTTCAGAAGTTAATATATTTGCATAAAGTGGAAAGACTTGCAAACTGTAGAAGGCAATTACTGGAAACACTGGTGTAGTATTGAACAAAATGGTCCCAATTTTCCTTCTTTTTTCAAAGAAATCCATTATTTCTTTCATCTATGCTAAAACTATAGGCCAAATCGTGTAGTCCTTACTAAGAAAAAAGTCATTTTACAGACCTCCTGCTGGTCTTCTGTACAAAGAAAATGAATACTCCAATGAGGTGAGGGGCAGAAAAAAGAGGAGCTTGAAAATACAGTCCATATGGAAAGAAAAACTGCATTTAAAATGCACCCAATAAACACTAGAGATCTATTACAGTGTATTTGAGCAGCTTTTGCTGACATTTATATAACTATTTGTACGCGTCTATACAGACACATATATGCACATGCATGTACAAACACTTCATTCCACATATACCTATCCAGATTAAAAAACCTACGCCTTCTTATTTTTAGTCATAACACAATGAAACCTACATACTCTTTGGTATCATTAGCTAATTAGTTCCCTGAGACAGTGCTCTACAGTCTTTTATTGCTGCATGTTTCAAATCAACTTTGTGAACATATTAAAACTGTATTTCAGGAAGAGAAGGGTAGAAAAGATAAAAGATATAGAAAAGCGGTAGTGTCTAGTTAGGCAATTCAAAGTGATCATTGCATTTGTGCAACGTGCACAAGCTGAGTGGTGCGGTCAACACACCAGAGGGACATGCCAGATGAACCTCATGAGGTTCAACAAGGCCAAGTGCAAGGTCCTGCACCTGGGTCGGGACAACGCCCGGTATCTCTACAGGCTGGGGGATGAAGGGATGGAGAGCCGCCCTGCCGAGAAGGACTTGGGGGTACTGGTGGATGAGAAGCTGGACTTGAGCCAGCAATGTGCGCTCGCAGCCCAGAAGCCCAACCGTATCCTGGGCTGCATCCAAAGCAGCATGACCAGCAGGTCGAGGGAGGGGATTCTGCCCCTCTACTCTGCTCTGGTGAGACCCCCCTGGAGCACTGTGTCCAGCTCTGGGGTCCTCAGCATGAGAAAGACACGGACCTGTTGGAGCGGGTCCAGAGGAGGGCCACGCAAATGATCAGGGGGATGGAACACCTCTCCTATGAAGAAAGGCTGGGAGAGTTGGGGTTGTTCAGCCTAGAGAAGAGAAGGCTTTGGGGAGACCTTCTTGCAGCCTGTCAGTACTTAAAGGGGCTTATAAAAAAGATGGCAGCAGACTTTTTAGCAGGGCCTGTTGCGACAGGACAAGGGGGAATGGCTTTCAACTAAAGGGGGGTAGGTTTAGACTAGATATAAGGAAGACATTTTTTACGCTGAGGGTGGTGAAACGCTGGCCCAGGTTGCCCAGAGAGGTGGTGGATGCCCCATCCCTGGAAACATTCCAGGTCAGGTTGGACGGGGCTCTGAGCAACCTGATCTAGTTGAAGATGTCCCTGCCCACGGCAGGGGGGTTGGACTAGATGACCTTTAAAGGTCCCTTCCCACCCAAACTATTCTATGATTTATTTTTTTCTTTTAAAAACATTTTTTTCCCCTTCTGGTTTATGCATAAGTACTTCTGCCTTCTGCATCCTACCTTTATGTTTCTCCTTACCTCTGGAATTAGCCCTGAGATGCTTCAGGGGGAGAGGGAGAGACTTTAAAATTATTTTTGCAGCACAGAATAGGACTGGTAGAGCTTTTCATCAACATGTGTGTGCACATGCACACATGAGCACATGTACACACCAACCACCACACTTCCACTGAGGATTCTTCCCTGATCCGTAACTGCCAGTAAGGACTGAAAAAAAATTCCACACTGCAAAACATAGTAGAACAAGCGTCTGGTATTTTTGTACAGCAGCTCTCTAGATTTCATCAAGGGAATCTCTTCCCACTACTGTAAACACAGTAGTATCGTTCAGCCTACACACAAGAATATATTTTAATCTGGCAATGCTTTGCAATATGGCAAGAACACCTAAAAAGTAAGATAAGGCTACCCAATATCTGCATTCATTCCCATTCACCTCCTTTAGTAACTAGGAATTTTTAATTAATTAAAAATTTTATTAATTTTTAAAACCATCTTAAATAATTTAAAAATATTACTAACCATCGATCAGTTCCCACTAAATCCATTATGCTAGCTGAATGCTTCATACTGTTTAAAATCACGTTGCGTGTTTGAAGAGCAAAAATGTAAGAATCCATTTTTCTATACATCATGCCCAGCATACAAATGCTATGAAAAAAATCAAGGTTCTGTAGTTGCAAATATGTACACAGCTGACTAAGATGATCACCGATGTAAGTATCTCCTAATTATTCTCTACATAATTAACAAGTCAGCTCTGAAATGCTAGGACTCTGAAGTGGCATTACTTCTTGTGGACACTTGGATAGTGAATTCTGAGGATGGTTATGAATCAGTAACTGAATCCATCTTTCTTTTAATATCTAGAGTATATAGATTTGCATACATAACTGAAAGCAGTTTGCAGAATCATGCTTGAAGGTTTTTTGGGGTACCTTAAATTTATTTATTTTTTCTGAAAAGTCAGTCCTCCATAATTAATACTATGCTTTTCAATTTTTTTGCCTTAAACTTCAATTTGTTCTTCTGAATTTTTGATAGATAAATATAGATATTTCCTGCCTATGTGATATGGTGTTTTGGAGATAAAAATATTTCCAGTATTTTTTTGTTTCCAAAAATATAAGTATATATTTCTGATACCATTATTTTATCAATAATGATACCATGAGTGATAATATAAAGACAGCAGAGGAACTTCAAGATACCACAAACTATGCAGTAGGAAAAAAAAAAAAAAAAAAGACTTTCAAAACTATCTCTTAATCCTGGCATATGATTTAAGATAACAGCCCTATACAATAATCAAATTGTAGGGAGAGGGAAAGATAGGTAGCATGATCTTTAAAGTCAGTACCAATCACTGATAGAGACCTAGGCACACTCCATACTGAAACTGTTAGAAATTCTTTCAATTTTTATGGCACTTCACTAGAAAACAAACAACAAGGAAAAAAACCCCACCTCTGGAATGAACAGTCTATGAAGAAGAAATTTTTTACTTTATGATTTCGAAAGTGAAGCAAAGGTTTTCATTTATGCCACTCTGGAGTGACCCTAACTGCCTTCCCCCCCCCGACATTCCATTCTTATGGGAATCTGAAATATTTCTGCTTTGAAACACACTTTTTAATGTGAGGGTTTCCTCCAAACACAGAGCCTACTGCCACTCACCTTGTACTAAAAGTCTGAGCATTAAGAGTCTCTGTAATCACTGGAGTAAATGCAATGAAATCTTCCAGCCATTTCCCAATACTTAGACTTGCCTTTGCTCAAATTTTGAAGTCTGCCACTTTGAGGTTTCTGTGCAGAGGCTGTGATTT
The DNA here is from genome assembly GCF_000699105.1 of Pygoscelis adeliae. Lineage (NCBI taxonomy): Eukaryota > Metazoa > Chordata > Aves > Sphenisciformes > Spheniscidae > Pygoscelis > Pygoscelis adeliae. The sequence goes on along the minus strand of NW_008824996.1, from coordinate 667,255 downwards.
AGTAACATTACTGAAAACCATAGGCCTGAAAACATTTAACTGAGCTCTTGGTGATTTCGTAGGAAGAAATACAGCCTCTCAGGCCTCTCCATTTTCCTACGTGGATATTAGTGCAAGCTAGAGAACGCTAGCTCTAGGAAGCATTTAGAGACTAGATGTATACAGCAGTTTTCCCACTTTACACCTCTTGAACAAATGCTAGGAATGCAGCTTCACTCATTAAGGTAACATGGGTGCACTGCTTGTTCCCCACTGCTGTTTGCAGCTGTTAGACAACCTGAAAGACATCATGCAGTACAGGAAAGGACTGGCTCATCTCTGCATCCTCTCTAGACCAGGACCTAGATGGGCTGTCCGTAGACTGTGTGGTAGAGGTCCCGTCATGTCATAGCACCCATAGTTCTTGCCTCTGGGGACTGAGGACCCCTCTTTGCTGCACCACTAATCTGCTCCTTCAGAGCTGAAGCAAGCTGCTGGTAGACAAGAACTAAAGCATCTTCATCCTCAAACGCTGGTAGGATTCAATATGCTTAAATCATGTTCCTGCTTGCAAAGTTATTTTTCAGGTCAGTTTTCTAAGCTAAACATAGATTCTTTGACAAGGGATTGTGTTAAGATGTTATGAAGATTTGTGAGCCCAGTAACAGCACAACACACATCTAGCCACAGGCATAAGTATATTTTCACACAAACCTTTGGTTTTTTTGGTAACGAGCCTATCAGATACTGTCTGGGGAGGGGGAAGGTTCCCATAACCAAGTCATCCCTTTATATTTTTAATCTGCAAACTTCAAAACAGCAAAAATTTGTATAGAGGAAGTCAAAGTTACTGTAAAGCATCAGGTTTCTGAACTTCTTACCGCCAGCTCCCCTCCCACCCTTTAATTCACATACCTATTGACACAACTTTCTATGCTGTAGAGCCTTGTTATTTCTTCAGCATCATCATTGCTGTAATAACAAATGTTTCACATACTGCAGAACTGCAAAAACAGAAATGTGAGAGGGTCAGAAGAAAACACTGATATCAAAGATATTACAATGAGAGGAGGTAATTTGTACTGGGAAATGACAGGGAAATGATAGTGCTCTACCTGTAATATTTCAAAGCAGTCCCCAGTGTAATAACATATATTCCTGTTTTTTTCTGGAGTATATAGGACATAGTATACATAGTGTGAAAAATATATCAACCTGTTGCTATTAGATGCAGTTTGCACGACATCCAAAAAGCTTGACATTGTAACACAACACAGTTATTTGACGTGCACAGGTGAGTGCTTCCCACCCCACCTCGCTGCAGCTCACAAGGAGAAAGCCTTATCTTTTCATCACCATTTCTATCCCTCTCCTTCCCAGGTGGGATTCATAAAAGCACGGCTGTAGGAGCGAGCAAAAGGGCTGGCAGTGCTACGCGTGCAGGTGGGTGCAGAAGCCTGCCTGAAGGTCCTACTGAACATGAGGCTCTGGACAGCCAGCGCTGAGAGGGAGCTGCGGGCACCTACAAAATGCAGGCGCTGCTCTCCACACTATCACAGGTTATTTCATAAAGCCAGAGTCGTTTTTGTTCTGAAGGCAAGGAGTTGTCGAGTGACCAGAAAGAGGTAGAAAAATAATAATTTCTGAGATTCTCAGTACTTTGGCATAAGGTGTTCGCCCCTGCCTAGAAAAGGGGGAGAAACAAAATGGACAGCTGAACTGCTGTAATATTCTGAATTCTAGGACACATATCTACAATCACCTCTGATATTGAGGAGGATTTCATGTGGCTTGGAAGGAAAAGATCCAGTAGGGCGCACTGACAGAATAAAAGCTATTAGTTGTTAGGCCTTTACTAAAGAATTTCAATGGATTTAATTTAATTTCAAGAGGGTTTTGAGAGCCAATATTGTGTAGCTTTTTATCAAGGGTTACCTTACCATAAGCACGAAGCTTCTTTTTTTAATGTATCTTTTGAGGTTTTTCAAAGCAATGATTTTTTTCTTTTGAAAGACTTCTATTATAGCCTGTGCCATGGTCTGTGAGAGAAGGCTCAGGCTGCTTCTGCTGTTAAGTCATAGTATCAAAAAAGAGCAATGCAAATATTCACAATATCCTCAGACAGAAATAGAGAGAATACTTTCGTGCTTCCATAGTAGTCTAATTCCAATTCTTTCTCTAGAAAAAGAAATCTTTCCAGGTATTTATTTCAAAGATAAATTAGGCAGCTGCTCAGAATAACCAAATTGATAAAAATTTGTCTATATTGTCGTTTCCAGCAGCTCCTGTCTGACCATATATTTACTAGAGAAAACTTTTCATATTAACATTAACTGCATGGTAATGAAGTTCCATTTTATGTTAAAAATATAAATAATTAAAAAAAAAAGTCATCTGCTTTGTTCTTGTGATGACTTCAGAACAGCACAGATAGGTGGTCAGACACTCCCCTTGAAAATGCTGCGTGATACCAGAAATCTTGTGGCTGTTTGCAGGGCCAGAAAATACTCCCTGTGGGTAGATGAGGAAATTCCAAAATGTTCCTACTGTACAATACTTTGTTCCTCTTTGTTCTTTGCATCTCCCAGGCAAAGTTTAAGCCCTAAAACTTCTGTGCAATAACCACAGAAATACAGAGCCAACATCTCCACACAGGAGCTGTGAGGGAGACATACGAGGAGTTCCGCCATGGTGGCCCCTGCTCCAAGACCCACCATTAAGAGCACAATTCCTGTCAGAAATGCACCTCTTCAGACTATTACACTTCCAGGACAATGATGCACATCGTCTTTGACCTATGTCTGGGTCACCACTCCTGTTATTTTCCATCCCACACAAAGGACAATCTCAAACAACACTGGGACAAACGCACAGTTCAGAGCTGAGTCTCACCCTTCCTCTGAAAGGGCGCTGTGAGGGCCCCAGCTTCTCTGCAGGTGGCTCCCACCAGCTTCATCTTCCTGTCCCATTCCGGTTCCTCCAACCAGGCCCATAACCCCACGTCTTGCTCCCTCACGTCTTCCTCCCCATCGGGTTAGCCCGGCAGCTCCATGCCTTACTAGCAGGCAGCCTAGCAACGGGCCCGTGGGAGGCACAAGTAGCTCCAGAAGGGGGGGTCTCTGCTGGGCCCCAAGCTTTACTGTGAGACTGGTCCTCTCCTGCGTTTAACCGAGAGCAGATCATCTACGTGGTGGCCTTTGGATCCGGCGGCGACGGCTTCCTTCGATGTACAGGGCCTCACACCCGTGCACGGTGCTGCTTTTCTGTCAGCTGTAAGCATTAGCTAGCTCTGACTCCCTGATTAACTGGTTAATCCATAAAACACTGGTTCCCATGTTTTCCTTTACAAGTTCTGCCATCGTACTTGCATCATAAAGAGTACTATATGCCTAAAGTAATGCTTTAAAAATGATAGTACTGGATTAGAAACACTGACCGGTTGATGACGCATCATGCTATTGCCCAAAATGTTCACCACAGCTGGCGTAGAGAAAATAATCTGATCCAATTTTTGCAGTGGCAGCCCTGAAAATATAAGGAAAATCTATCAGGAAGGCCTTAGATACATCTCCTTGCTGATATGGATCTCGTATCTTTGTCCCTCTTAAAGTCTTGGAAAAAAGGTTGAAACTCACCATTAGTTTTGCTTTTCTTCCAAACACTTCACTTGCAAGTAATTTCAGAGCTTAGCTAAACTAAGCACAGTTATAGCACATTTAAAAAAAAAAAATAAATAAAAGTGTGTTTACTGCATGAAGGCTTGACAAGAAAAGTCCTTCCCCCTTTCAGATGAGGAACGGCCTGACAAGTCTTAGCAAGTGGTGAACAGGCTAAAATTAGTTAATGTTCCGATTTCTTTTATGAAGGGAGGGCAAGTTTTTTTGTTGTTTGTTTTTTTTTTTTTAATTAAATCAAAAATCCTAGAAGGCACTGGAAAGTGAAGAAATAGAGATTTTCAGTATCAATGCACAAACACATGCTTGTGTACATACACGTGTACTAACGTAAGTACATGTACACGTTTCTTGTATTAGGAACACTAATTCAAAAGCAGGTCTTACAAAATAAGGAGAAAAGCACCCACATCACCTTCATAATTGTATCAGGAATAATGTCAGGAAATTTTACATGGACTAGCTTAGCTAAGACAACGTCTACCCTGGTCTTAAAGACAGATTGCCAGTATTCGTCATTTTTCCACCCCAGGTTTTGTGTCTTACCTTTCCAAATAATCACTTGCTTTATGAGGGCTAAAAAAAAAAAAAAGCTTTCCTTCTTCCTATTGTAGTATTAATATTTTCACTAGAAGAAAGGAAATTCTTCTTACTCCTTTTATTCACTTTCAGTTTAAACTGGTGTTGCTCAGAGCTGGAATGAAATACAATGAAATGACTGAGTAGAAAATTAGGATTTTGTCAAAGGTCAGCAAATTGGTTAAATGACCTTGAGCTACATACAAAGCAGCAGCACATAAGTACAGTACAGAGGACTACAGGTTCAGTTCCTCTAGGCTGCAAAGTTGAATATTTTTCTTTGTGGTATCTTTGTTGACCTTGGTAAATCTAATTTGAGACAGCACTGAAATTTTCTGATATACTACACTTGGTTTTCTTCAAGTCAATGCTGAGCTGTGAAATGGATGCGAGTTGTTGGTTAGCCTACATAGTTCATAATATACTTGCATGAGTCCCCACTTCCCCTCCCCTCCCCTCCCTGCCTGCACACATACACTGGTGAGGCTGCAAACTTCTTTTGGGGAAGGCAGCAATGCTAAAAATCATCGAGAGGATGTAATAAGGGAAGAGCAATGCTCTTTGTGCAGAAGTGTGGGAAAGAAGATAGTGAAGGGCTGCACTGGGAAAAGAAAAGAGAGGAAACACTATTTGAAATGAAACATTGCAAGCTGGGTCTGGCTGGGATGGAGTTAATTGCTTCATCGCAGCCCACATGTTGTGGGCTTGTGACTAAAGTTGTGTTGATAGCACACCGATGTTTTAGGTGTTGCTGAACAGTGCTTGCAGGGTGTCAAGGCTTTCTCTGTTCCTTACTCTGTCCCCCCCCCAGGGAGCAGGCTGGGGTGGGCAAGAGGCTGGGAGGGAACACAGCCAGGACAGCAACCCGGCCTGACCAGAGGGATATTGCATGCCACGTAACGCCCGGCTCAGCAATAAAACTGGGGATTTGGTCTTTCCAAAGTAGGCACTATTTGGAGGCTGACTGGGCATGGGTCTGCTTGTGGGAAGTGACGAGTGACTGCCTTTGCATCTCTTCGCCTCCCCCTGCCCCTTCCCTTCACTTTTTAAACTGTTTTTATCTTGACCCACAAGTTTTTTCGCTTTTGCTCTTTTGATTCTCTCCCCCATGCCACTGTGGGGGAGCGAGCAATCTGCTGGGTGGGGGCTTACTTGCTGGCTGAGAATAGGAAATAATTACAACAATGCTGATGGTCAAGTTATAAATTAACCTGGAAGTTTTAGAGACTATGGCGCTTTTTTTGTTGGTGGGGTTTTTTTTTTTAATTATTTACTTTACCTGAATTATCACATGGGTAGTGAAAAACAAAAGGATACATTTTTTTTCTTAATTTTTCTCCTGGGAGTTAAAGTGATTTTTAGAAAAAAAAATTAAATACAGAGCTCACATTGGCTTTCTCTGAATGCTAAACCAACTATAGTTGCAAACATAATTACTGATATCTAGACACAAGCCAAATTTATGAAAAAAATATGAGTTGGTTCACAGGTAGGTGTTCAATACACAGTAGGCAGACTGCTACGCCAGCTGAAGCTGGGGCTGTGTCGACAGAGTTGGCCAGCAGTTAATAAACTCACCCAGACGGTATGGCGGCAACCCACCCCTGGCAATATTTTAATATTTATTTATCTTTGCTTACCTATTTGTGTCCATATTTTTCAGGCCTCTGGGTTACATTCAGGCTGCTGAGGTCAACTGCACTGACGTCAACAGAGCGAGAACATCACTGTCAGAAAACACTGTAGCGAGAATCCTAGCTTGCAGACGTAATTGCAAATTCAGTACAAAGTTCATAAGTATTTTTCTTTTAATATAAGCAAACACGGTTGTTGAATTCAGAGAGAAAAGGCCACGATTTTGAGAAACGTGTGATGGTTTTCACTGCATACATTTTAATTTATGCACAAAGACCTTTTGACATTAACGCTGACAGGAGCCCACTACTCTTTCTCAACATGATAGACCTTGCTCCATTTTCATCAGAAAAGCAGTCCCCATCGTGATGTAGGAAGCTATGCAGGTGTGCACCCTGCTTTTCCTTACTTAGGCCTTTCTAGAGCAACAAAACAAAAGGCGCACACTGACACACAAAAGCATCCGCAGCAGCTGCCCTGCCTGACGTGCTGCTGATTTTCACGCTTTATCATCGAATCAGTGTCGCTGCTTTGAAGCTGTAGCCTGAACAAAGCGTACTCCTTAGTAGTCATAGCAGCTTATTTGGAAAGAATATTTTTAATAATAAAAAAAGTGATTAATAAAAAAAGTGTGTGCTTTGGGAAATACAGCCACAGATACAATGCATGGGAGACCTTCAACGTAAACACATTTCAGCGGAAACTCTGCCTGCCGCCCTCCTACATACCGAAGAGCCTGTGCACACTTAAACCACAAAAAAAGGATGCCACAGCACTGCCTTCACTGCTCAGTGGTAGATAGACTGAGAAGTTGCTATATTCATGCTAGGTAAGGCTCAATCTGAGTAACAGCAAGCAGATTTTTTTCCAAATAAAATAATCTGAACTACCTGGGGTGAACGTACCCACTGGCCCTGACCGTCCCACTGCAGAGAGAAGACAGCAGCTGCACAGCCTCCGTCTAAACTAGAAATGCCTGATTTAGAGTGTTGCTCCTGGTTAAGCTGTGGACGAGCAGGGGGAGCTCAGCAGGGTCTCTCATCCCTTGTAAGACTTTTCATTTCCTTGCTGCACGGCTTTGCTTTGGGGGAGAGAGAATGCCAGAACTGAGCCGATTTTTCCCTTTCTGTCGGTGGGGATAACCAGAAAAGGCTCAGGAAATTCTGGGACCGAAATAGCTGGATGAAATGCTGAGAAGAAAAGGGGGGAGTTTTAAAACAAAAAAAAACCCCAAAACAAACAAACAAAAAGAGCTTCTCTCTGCCCTCTCTTCCTCTGGTAACACCTCTCCTCCCCCCCCCCCCCCCCACCACCTTTTTTTTTCCCCCCCCCCCCCCGCCCCCCCATCACCAGTCACCACATCGGCTTCTCTTCAGTAATTAAATGAGTCTGGAGCTGACTTGGAAAGAAAGCCAGTGACTACGACACAGAGAAGTTTCTTATTAACTTGTGTGATGAAGTAGGAGCCTGTTCGGTCAGTTGGTGGCTTAACCTACTTTATTTTAATGAATTATCCACGAAGTGGGATACACAGAGGTGCCATGTCAACATAGTCTGAGATCATCACCGTCGTCATCAGACAAGCTTTGAAATTAGTTCTACGTGGCACTACTTTGTGTGGAGTCTAACAAAATGTGTATAAGCACCAGCCAAAATAAATGATCATCATCTCCCCTGCAGAGGCGTACCAGTACCTGCCTGATGCCGTGAGGAGTGCCAGCATGGCATGCCACCACATTGTATATGAACTAACTATAAGGAAAATTATAAACTGAGATTTTTTTTGTTTTATTATTCAGAAAAACACTGAAATAGGTGAACTGTGACATCTGCAGCTCAAATGATCTGGTTAAGAAATATATGATTTTTTTAACAATGGAAGAGCTTTGTAATCTGTTCAAGGGTGGATTTCTTCCATAAAAATTCATCATATAGAAATATTTTCTGTGAAATATTAATTAAAATTAACAGATTGTAAATATCAAAATTCAGATCATTACTGAGGCCCACGTAACATAATTACAGCATTGAGAACTGCTCTGAAAAATCAAAGGGTCTGACCCCTGGTGCTTTCAGCCAACTCCAGAAACTCTGAAACAGTTTAGTTTGCTAGCAGTTTTGTAACATTTCTTGTAGCAGTAAGATTTGCTTGACAAGACCCTTTGCCTGGAATACACTTTTTATGTCTGAGACAAGCCTGACATTTCCACTTCCTATTTAATTTTTAAGTAACTACTGCTTTAAAGTTCTGAGCCCAAGTTTTCTGCCCCAAGTAAACCAAATCTCTTCATTTTTTACTTTTATTTTCCACTTCTGCTTTTCTTTGCTGGTCAGATCATTTGGAGCTGAGCCCCAGCGGTACAACAGACTTCCTAACCCTACAGTTTCTACGTTTTCTGTACAATTGATCATAACTTCCTCTTATATGTCTGAATAAAGTAAACTTCATGGCTATGCATTAAAATCTAAAAATAGCGCCATGTCTGCTCTCTTGCAGCTAGAGCAGATCTCTGATTTCAGCACTGGAGAGGAGGAGGCATCTCGCACGGTTTCTGGATGGAGGAAGAAACTCGGTGACTAATATGCTGTAAGAAATAAGCATTTTCCCGAGAGGGAGCCTGGGTGGAATTTGACTCTGCGATATCACAAACCAGAAAAAAAAAAAAAAACCAAACAACTTCCTTTTCAAAGTCTCAGTGCTACTGTCATTCAGAGCACAGCTGAAGACAGTAATAGGGCAAGAGATTCTCCCTCCATCTTCCCCTCAAGCCTGCAGCTATTTGGGAGGGTGAGGGGGACGGGGGGACACTTCATAACAACAGTACACATTTCCTCATAAGGACCAGGTAGCAGCCTTTCAGCGAGCAAGTAGCATGGCACAGCTGCCCTAGGAAGCCCCAGAAAGGAAAGGGCCCTACAGCGAGGGCCATTAGCAGAGAGCACTAAATTACTTTTATATATATGTATTTTATGATATATATGCATAAATCATATATATACACATATATGTATAAATATATATACACACACATGTGTGTATATAATTGCAGCCAGAAAAACCTATTTACATCAGAAGGTGATCTCTGGTCCTGACACAACTGTGTCAGAAGAACTTGCAATAAGTATGCTTTACTCACCCTATGAAATATTTAAAAAAATAAAAGTCTATTTTAATTATGCATCTTGACATGTCCCCATCCTGTGCAATGGCTGAAGTACCTTTGACAGTGGGATTTTTTGTGGTTTTTTATAAGGATTCAAAATATGAATGTGCTGTTCGTTTGTGCAGTAGCTCACAAGACACCCTTTCCTACCGTAGGGAACGGGACGTGCATCGACAGCCACGCTCACATGTTCGTTTGACTGTTGTGTGTGGTAGTGGGACTTGAAAGTAAGACCTAGACCACCAGTCGTACCTTCCCAGAGTCTGTATCTCAGAGCTAATCCTACCGTTTCCCACCACAGCGCTCATCTCCCTCATGGCAGATTAAAACACAGAGCACACCTCAACCACCACATGATTTTTTAAACTTTAGTCCCTGATGAATTCATTTCCAATGAAGATTTTTTTTAAAAGTGAAAAAAATCTAATGAATAATGTTAAGAAGCAACACCAAACAGAAGCCTAGAACCAGTTCAATGTGTTCAACCAAAACTACTTGTTGACTGAGTCTGATTCTTCATATTCATAGGAAGTTTTATTAAGAGGAAATTCCAAGAAACAATTTTTTTTCTCAGTTCCTCTGACAAGATTAATTATATTCTGCTTCAACAACAGAAGATTTAAAAAAAAAAAAATCCCCATTAAACTACAAGCCACATGGAGTGCTCTTCTCTTCTTTTCCCAGCGTGTTAATCGAACACTTGAGCTTGTCGGTGACCCTGAGGAGGGGAGAACATTCCTTTCAACCTCGCTGCTGTGTTTTTCTGAATACACTAGCAGGCCTTTTCACCCAGCAGCAATCCAGGCAGAGCCGGCTGGTTCGGCGCAATCTGGAAGGCTGTTGTAATAACAGACTGAACAAAAAGCACAGGGAAGAACCGGACAGCTGTATAAAACTCACTCCAAACTCCGGTCCCCGCAGAAGCGCACCGGCCTTCAGCAATCAGCATGACCAGCCAGTCTCAGGGAATCCAGCAGCTTCTGCAGGCAGAAAAACGTGCCAAGGACAAACTGGAGGAAGCCAAAAAAAGTGAGTAGCTGGTCTGGTTTTACTGAACTCTTCTACTGTAAGCT
>NW_008824996.1:642603-657117 GCF_000699105.1 Pygoscelis adeliae | reverse complement strand
CTGTATACATCTCAGCTGTGCTGCTCCTATTCTTTCTCCTCACTTGCATTAGTGCTGTGCCTTGACTGCAGCCAGGCATTTAACCAAACCTGAACATTCAGAGTTTGCTTAAAATTCTGTGCGCACGTGTGTGCTTGTGTGTGCGCATGCACACGTGCTTATTACATTAAACAAGGTTTTCTTTGTTATATTCATCCTGTCAGCTAGATTTATTCTTGCTTTATCTCAATGCCAATAATGTCATTACAGCCTTCCTTAGGTATTTAAACTAGAAGCCTACACGCCTCTGGCTGCCAGCTCTGGAGGACCAGACTCCAAACTCTCTATTTCTCTTCATAGGTCTTGTATAAGTATTTTAGTGTTCCCCTTTACTTACAAAATCTAATAACTTGCCTTCTAATCTCAGCTGGGCTTCAAAAACATTACGTGAAAACAAAGGGAGACTTCAGCACAATGACAGTAATGAACGTCAGGGTACAAACACAAGAACTGTCAGTACTGTGATAGGTCATTCCTGTAAGTCTTATTACATGGTACAAGCAATCAGCAAGTGATTAAATGTTCAATTTAAAATAAGCGTCTTGTTTGCTGAATGCCTAAATGCCCAGGGCAAAGCATGTGTAGATATCCAATAATAATAAATTCATATATTTTTATTCTAGTCAAATATAAGCAAAAAAGTAATAATAGCAAATATAAAAATGAAGTTATCTGCTAGAATAATTTCAATCAAAGAAATAATTCTCCTGGCAGTCTTTCCATTGTCTATTTCCTTCATTTTCTGCATTCATTTCCCAGTGATTTAATGCAAAATATGGTGACCTTATTCTCCTGAACATAGGTACCAACACATGAGTCACTGACCTGCATTAGTAGCGAAACATTAATACTGTTTCATGGAGTTATCTTGATTTAGAAACCAGCAGCAGGGAACGTTGTCCTGCAGGACTCAACTAACATGCATGAAGATGATGTCGTGCTGCAAGAGTATGATGAAGGAATATATTTTGTTTTCCATGGAGAAATAGAAGCTAAACAAAAATAATTTGTGTAGTTCCTATATCCCTTCTACACAGAAATCAGCATTGCTGTGTGTTCATTACTTATTAGTGCGACATGTTAATTGGTACAACAGCACTCAGAAAATAAGTAGGAAGGCAATACCCCTTCCCTGAGCACCCAGCCACTGCCTGTGCCTTGCAGAGGCAATGGGGGGGGGCGCGTGCAATATCTCCTCTCTTCATGAAAGAGAAGCCTCACAAAAAGGTGTGCGGGGTTGCTGCTCCCAGCCTGAAAGCAAGGAATAATTAAGTGATTTGATCCTTACATAGCCAAACCCAGCTCTAAGTGGGATGGTTCTTCCCTTCTCACGTAGGGCAGAGGAAACACACTGCTCCCCCGAGCAAGCAGCAAGAAAGCATATGGCTTGGAAAGGCACAGCCCCCAGTGGAAGGAGCGGGGGTTTGGTCCGAACACAGGCTGCAGAATCAGGCCTCTAGCTATGATAGCTTGATGTTCATTACCCTTTGCTTTTGGTTTTGATTTTTTTGGTTTTGTTTGGCTTGCTTTTGTTTTTAAAACCAGAAAAGTCAGACTGGCTTTTTATAAAACAGCTAGTTAAAAAGAAGTTTCATAAATTAAGAAACTCAAAAACCAAAAAGCATCATTGTAACATAAAAGTAATGACTGAAGACGACTGTCTTGTGAAATCCAGACATCGTTATAGGTGCACTTACTCTACTCTGCAAAACACACACACCCCTGTCATCACCTCAGCCCCACACAGAGTGCCTGTGATAAGCACAGGGCTTCTTCAGATAAAGTATCTTCCAGACACCTCTAAGTCAGAAACTTGACAAACCGCTGCCTACACCTACCGGTGTATTGGTGTTGGGGTAGGAGTTATTCAGCAGCTACGGAAAAACAGCCAATAAGAATTTTGCTATCAGTAAAAATATTTAGAGTAAAAATATTTCATCAGTACGACTTTCTTCTCTATTACTTTTAAAGCCAAACATTTTTTTGCCTTTATAAAAATTATGAAGGAATATAAAAATTTCTCATACATAGGGCGTGGGTGGGGGGGGGGGGGAGAAAGAGACGGGAGAGGAGTAAAGACGACAGAGCCAGACTCTTTCCAGTGGTATCCATGGAAAGGGCAAGAGACGATAGCATAAATTTAAACGTAAGAAAACAACCCTGTAACTGTGAGGGAGGTCAAACCCAGGAACAGGCTGCCTAGAGAGGCTGTGGAGTCTCTATCCTGAGACATTCAAACCCCGCTGGATATGGCCCCGATCAAGCTGCCTTTGCTGAGCCTGCTCTGAGCAGGGGGTTGGGGCGGACCCCAGAGGCCCCTTCCAGCCTCAGCAGCCCTGTGCAATCCCATGAAAAACCTGAAGCATTTCTAAGAAATTTTATTCCTAGGTATAGCAGATCAAGGGCAAAAAGTTCAAGTAACTGCTGACGTGGCATATTCATCTATAGCCTAAAGACTTTGGTGGACCCTTTTGTGCATATTAAATACTGCCAACAGTTTCTACTGGGGTACAAACAGCAAAGCTGTTGTGAATTTTAGATCTCATGGATCACACGAGCAAGGTCAGGCCTTAATGTTTCTGATTCAGGTTTTTCTAAGGACTGCTTCTGGATTTTGTGCTAAACTAAGCATTATAGCTACTCTAACAGAATAATTATACCTAGAAAATCATTATTCTATTCAATATTACAATAGGTTTGCAGTGAAACTACAAAATAAAAGTTTAAATATTTCCACGTTGTCCTTAATTTCAATATTTTTCATAGCAATGTCACTACACCACCCTAGATACCTAACTATACCAGCATAACTTAAATACTGTGGGACAAGGACAAAAGGGATTCTTTTTGTGCCAAATCCGGTTATGCCAAGTCAGAATAACTCAAACAGTCTCTTCCCCAGAGTGATTCTGCAGCTAGATCAGCGTAAAGGATCGCACAGTTCATCTCTGAGCGTAAAAACTAAGATAAAAGGAAATACACAAAACGCAACCAACATATCCAGTGCAGTCAGCTAACCTGTGCACACACAACTTGGAGAAACAAGGCGAGGACATGCTGCTTCACTGCAGGAAACACCAGCCCAGATCCACCTGGTACCAGTTCAGATCAGCAGCTTCTGCTGGGGGCCTGGCGGGCTGCGGATCTGGGCTGCAGGTGGAAGCAATGAACCCGCCCAGCGAGTGCTAATGCAGTCCCGTCCCTGCGAAACTGTAGGTATGACCTCCTTTGTCACCGCAAACAGCCCCTGCACGCCACCGCCATACGAATGAGTCCGACTCTTCTATTTACGCTGTAACGCAAGAAGAATGAAGGGCAGATCGTTCAGGGGACACAACCAGGAAAAGCCATTTTCAAGGAAATGTGATTAGCAAAACTACCCTTATGCAAACCCTTCAGTGTTTACAGTTAATACTCACATAACCGGATCAAAATGTAGCACGAACACACATCGTATTGTACCTAAACAGAAAATAGGCCTAGTTTTTGCTGGCATAAAATATTGTTTGTAATGCAAAATCCACTTTGGATAACTGAAAAATTAGCAAACAAATAAAGTTATATTTATAGACATGAAGCAAAGCAAAAATATAGTGCTAAAGCTCCTCTGTATATGCTTTTTCATACTTCTTGCTCAATACCCTTTATCCTGGCTTGCAATATCTTTACTGTATCATTGGCTGATGTCATTTATTTGGATAAAATTATTAATAGTTTGTTGGTAAATGCGCACATGCAAGGCTGAAACTATTAAATCGATTAAACACAAACCAAAACAGTCTGCAATCCTTTGGCCTTTTATACACAGCACTGCTTTATCTATCATTTTTGCTTTAAGCGTAATTTGGATCCCAGAAATAACTGAGCATTGTCAGAGCCAAGACATCAATTCCCAAAGATCCTTTTGGGTAAAACAAGAGAAACAAATGTGTCGTGAACACTGGGTTTAGCAAAACTTGTTTTCCTATAGATTTTTTTATCTTGGCTTGAATTTCTAGTACCTAATAAAATGAAAACTCATATGAAAGATTTCAGGAAATCAGATTAAAAACAAATATTAATCAAAATATAATTCTGTTTACAATATCTTATCTATGGTGCTCTCTTGGATAATATCCAGGACATATTTTATCCACTGAAAAAGCTATATATAATGATCAGCTGCTTCTATTGTATTTTATTAAAAGTGCAAAACAGTCTTCTCAAAATGAGCATCCCTAAACCCCATTTTGCAAACAATTTAACACTTTTGAAGACAACTGAAATGGTCCTATTTAAAGAAAATATGATTAATTTTTGGCAACTTCTTCATATTACATGATTTCTATGCAGAAATTGAGCTAGAAGCCTAGATAATATGTTTGAAAACAGAAAGCCAATTTTAGCATGGCAGTTTTTTGGAAAGTAAGATAACTTAGTGTTTGAGCAAATTAAAATGCAACATTTTTGCTTTCTACTGTCTTTTTCTTGCAAGATCTAAAAACCCCCAACAACCTAAAAAACCTCACCCGTTCTTTTGGATCTAACCAGATCTAGGTATTTCATTAACATCACAGAAATACCTAGAAAGAAGAATACAACCTTTCTCCATGCTAATAATGCCTTCCCAAGTTAGGTAAGAAAATCTAATATGGGGCTGACTCGTAACGGAAAGTTGCTTAAGATTTGGCCAATTTAACACGATGCCTGGAAATTTGTAGGCTGTCAGCTACCGTAATCATGGACAACGGCAGACACGGAAACCAGGCATAGCACAGCTGCTTTGCTGCTCCCCGTCTTCAAGGATGGGAAGGAGGGACAAAGGGGCAGCAGCAAACCTGGCCCCCACAGCACGTCCTTTGGAGCAAAAGTCTCTTCAAACTTGGGGCTTTCTGTACCTCACCTTCATGATCCTAGAGGAAATGCTGTAGGGACAGCTTGGTTTGCCCATCCTCCTGTATTTCTTTCCCTCTTTTTGCATGATCTTGGCTGAATTCCAATGCTCTGCCACCCTTCGGTGTGTAAGGTTTGATCTCGGCTCGGCCGTGCTCTGCAGAGAATCCCATCTGAAAGATCAGTAAGGCTTTGAAAAGGTAACCCCATATTGCACAAGTAAGGTAGCAGACAAGTGGTTAATAACAGACTGATTAATTAATTTTGGTTTGTCTCTAGTGAAACAGCAGGTTAAGCTCTAGTTTCTGCTTAACTTAATCAGGTGCAGCATATGCACTATCGCATATGTTGGCAGTTGCCGATTCTGTCCACAACGTTGTTGAACTAGCAGTAATTTACTCACAGCTTTTCCACTTAATTAAATAGGAAGCAGCAGGTTCCTGCTGTGCCAATCCTAAAGGCATCATGGAAAAATGAAATGGCTGCCACCCTACGGTGACACCCTATCTATTGTGCTTACTCCAGTGCACTGTCAAGAGCTGACATGTATGTATATATATACTTTTTGGTTCGCTAGCTATATTGTCAGAAGCAAATGAACTGTTGTTTTACAGTTAATCTCTTTCCATTTTGTGCATTTTAAATGGATTTATTTATCTATCTGGTGGCCAAATATGCAACATATTTACTACAGATGGCCCCCCAGATGGAATTTGAAATTAAAATCCCACTGATTTTGAAATAATTTAATTTGCTATAGAGATCCAGTTCCTCAGCTGGTGAAATTGGCAGAGCTTCATCGTAGTCGCTCCCCCCAGCTTCCAGCTCCAGAGAATCACCCCCCGGCTCCGCTCCTAGAGGAAAACTCTATAAAAGGCTGATCAGCTACAAATTTGGAGAGGAGAATAAGGGAAACTTCAAAATACAGATCTAAACCTGGTTCCAAATTTTGTTGTCCAGACCGATGACAGGCTCTTACACAAATCTGTCATTTCATGCATGCTGGTCCCAAGACTTCATAGAGTGAGTCTTCAGCAGAAGCTGAGGGAATCAGCCCTTATCAAGCAAATACAAGCTCTGGGAAAGTACATGCTAGGTTTTAAACTGCCTCTCTGCCCCTTTGTACACGAGCACAGTGCCTTGGTGGTAAAAGGACTCTGAGAAGTATAATTAACTACACAAGAGAGCACCGCACTGATGAACTGAGAGTCAGTGAAGCTATCTGGTTCCTCATCAGGTTGCTCCTTCCTGTAAAAAGCCGTTATACAATCACGCACCCCAGGTCCCACAATAAGCACGCCCACAAAAATCAAACAGTCCAGGAATCAAGACTTTAAAAGGAAATTCACATTTCAGGCATCTCTCTGCTTCTACTCACCCATCTGCAGATGATGACTTCAGAAGGAGCCGTCAACTGGGCAAATAACTTACTGCTGGATCAGGCATTTTACCCAGGCTTTTGTTGAATCTCAGATGTATCAAAACCAACAGTCTTCCTCCCAAGAGTCGGCTTCCTCTTTGTGCCATGCTCAGTGGAAGCAGATTGCTATGTGCCACACCTGATAAAGCTTCAGAAGCCCAGCACAGGTGTAACCAATCCAATGTAGCAGCCTGGAGAAAATAAATCAGAAATACTAATGCTCGTCTTTCTAGCCTAGCTAGACAATGTTCCTTAGGATTTCAGAAAGGGTAGTTTTCAACTTTCGTGCTTGAATTGGAAGATTTAAAAAAAAAAAAAACACAAAAAACCCAAACAAACCAAAACTTACAAAAGTATTCATATTGCTCAGCGATATTAAGTATGTGGTTACAATAAGTAAATAAATAAATGGATGTTTCATGCATCCCATCAGGATGCCTTTTTCAGTTGCCTAGCCTCCACTCTCTCATTCTTGTGATATCCTAATTTAAGCAACTAAACAACAGCTTTTTCAGCCATTGAAGACATTTCTCCCGTTAAGAAAAGGGAGCAAGCTTATCCCCTCCCACTCCTAAAATTCTAGCTGTACAGCAGAAAGAGACCCCAAAAATCAGCGCCAGCCCAGGTGTCTCAGGTATAGCATATCAACTTTCAATGCACGAGGTTTACAGCCCCAGCAGTTAGAAAGTGACTTTTTCCTCACGAAGTAGCATAGCAGAGTCCTGTGGAGATCCATGCAACTTTACTGACTTTACACAAAACAGAGAAGCATCACCGTGGGGTGGTTATGACACGTTCAACACTTGCTTCATGTAAAAACTTAAGCATCATATTCCCATCAAACCTTTTACTCCTATCCTTTACATAACGTCCCTGCTAGACCCAGGAACTACCTTATGCTCAGTCCTGCAATGACTTATGTGGGCTTGATTTGACAAACCCTTAGCATTTTACCTAAGATAAAGTAACTATTCACAGTGAACAAAATTAAGTATGTAAACAAGCCTGTTCAGGAGGAAGGCTCTAGTTTCCACTACAGCCTAAAATGCCGCCTTACAGATCACCCTCCTATTTAAAAAGAAAAGGAAAAAAGACTTTTTAATCACTGTCGTATTTTCTATGCATTGGTAGAGAATATCATTGACCACCTTTTTCTCTTAATCACTCGCCTCTGCATTTAACAAATGTTAGTGGAAATGGGTGGGGGAGAAGAGGACAAAGCCTGAAGGCTGCACTCAGTTTGGTAGTGGTTAAGACGTATCTTGCAGTACTTTGGAAATCTGCCAGCTCTAAGCAGAATCCAGTTGGTGTGGGATGAAGGGATGCTGGCAACCAATCAATGTGGCAAATTTTACAGAATAATATCTTTTCCCATCAGTGACAACTAAAATCTGTTATCTGGCTGCTACTATTGCTGATGAAGGAAAAATAGATATTTATTTAAACACCAAGCTGTGATTTAAAAAAAAAAAGCATTTGTGTTATGAGAAAATGTGTAGTTGCAAAAAGACTTCTGTTGTTAGCAAACCAACAAGCTTTTCATTTGATGTGTGCATTCGCACAGGGAGTTGGTCTCAGAAGATGGGTACTTGCGTGACTGGCTTTCAATCAAAAAGTACCCTACCTAAATCACTTTGGCTCTTCTGACCATTCTTGTGCAAATAAAGCTGCTGTTGACTTTGCTCAAAGCTCTGTCCATTTTACTATGCCATGTAAAATACCTCTGATTTAGAGAGATTCATCTTTTGGGGCACAGTGACAAGCGTGATGTAAATCCCTGTTTCTTCCCCCATTATCCCCAATTAGGAAAGGAAAAGAGGCGGAAGCAGGCCAAAGAAGAAGCCATAGCCGAGATAGACCACTACCGGTTACAGAGGGAGAAGGAATTTAGGAACAAGCAAACAAATGTAAGAAAGAAACCTGCATATGTTCTTTTGTAGTGTCAATCTGCTCAATGGTAAAACAAATTGCTTCAAAACAGTGTTACATGGAGACGTCTGCAAACCAACATGATCAGACTGATTAAACACGGAGATATCACCTATGATGTGTATATGCTTCATTTGACCGCTTCACAGGCTTTCAATGCATTTGTAGACAGTATTGTGGACTTTCACCACCAAAATTGTCCAGATTCTGTATTTGGTTCACGCTTGTCCTTTGAAGATGTATCTCCCTTAAGGAAAAATACCTTTGGCCCCCTTTAACTCCAGGCAGACCTCATTCCTGTCTTGAAACTGGAGGTTTCAGTAAGGTGGATGTTTCAGTAAAAGCGTAGATTTAAAATCTTTCTTTCTATTTCTCTTCCACTTTAGCTGACTTTTGACCACATACAAGACTGCATCTTTAATTAACTGAAATCACCAAAACTTTGGAGTTTTTCACTACGTTTTCATAGCAAAAGTGGTCTGGCTGATATTTTCATATCTGAATTATAGTACATTTTATACATTTATGCCATCTTGCAGTTTTCTCCAGTATTTTCATGAAGGTTCACAAACTGTTCTCTTTTTACTTGGTGACCTTCCTCTTACATTTTTGTTCTTGTTTTTTCCCCTACTTGTTTTGTGCAAAAGCAAGGAAACTGCATGTGCAAAAGCAGCCACAAAAAAAGCCAAAGAGGTCAAATAAAAACTGCTTTACAAGCCTGTCAATTCAGTCACACTTCACGTAAAACATTTTCCAGCAGAGATCACAAGCCTTAGGAACAGATACACACACACAAAGTCTCTAACATACACTGCCAGCCCCCAGACACACTGTCACACAGCCAGGCCAGGTGGAATTGTCTCATATGTACAATTTCAGATGTTTACTGACACTAAAATAAAGTAAAAACACCTCTAAAATTTGTTCACCTTTTCAGTCAAGCCAGACTTCTTTTTAGGTCTGAAATAGCGGAAGAGAAAAGATGTTGCTTTGGTGTGAACTCAATTTTTTCATCGCAAACAGAATTAAAGCTGCAAGGAAAGGCCACTGTTTGTCGACAGAACACTTCACACAAGCAGGACAGAGCACATATTGCTCCTCAAATGACAGCATGTTGTACAAGATCATTGCAGTCCTCCTTCACGTTCCCTGACCCCATTATGTCGAACATTTATCTACCCAGACAAATGTCATCATTATTAACCTGTGCCTGGAAGGCAGTCAGGAGTTCCAGCTAAGCCAGTGCAGAGGGAAGTCTGATGCCCAGTTCAGTTTACTGGCTCAGGTATTTGGACACAAGTATTTTTAATTCTTTGTCACAGTCTCATTTAATGCTATTCCTCCTCTTACTTTGTATTGCTGTATCCAAACTAGGGTAAATTTTCTCATACTATGAGATGTTCCACATCAGTCCAGAATTAACAACAGCAGCAACAGAAAATAACGATTAATTTGAGGTTAGAGTGACAATATGCAAGATCTTTTTTCAAAATGTACAAAATTTAAGCCCAGATCTCAAACCAATTTTGCTAGTGCTCGTGGTGTTTGTACTCAGGGTCTGAGATCACCGAACTCTGGAGATGTGCAGCCTAGTTCTGAATTTTGTGGCTTCCAAGTTAATGTAACGTTTTAGCGACTTTGGAATGACGCTGGCATAAAGCCAGTATGGACAAAATAAAGGACAGACCTTCAAGGTCAGCAGAAATCATTGACTAAGCAGAGCTTTGTCTGCATTCTGACAAGAAAAAGGTCTTCCAACTCAGAAGGAGGAAAGGAGGGGGGAATACGTAGAAGAGTAAGAATCTACGATCTCAAGTTACAGTATTAGCATGAACTGAGAGAGCAGGTTCCCAGTCTACAGAGGCTCTTCTTAAAATTATAATACTTTTCTTGAGGTTTTTCAGAAGTATTTAGTAGCTGGATAACATGCAACCATCTGGGATCTCTAGAAAGTTATTTTCCCCAGTGGAAAAAATCAGCTTCATAAATCTGGCCCAAGCTGTACAATCTTTCCCACATGAGACCCTTACAAGTTGCCTAAAAGCTAAAATAAAATGCCAGCTCAAAATAGTTACTATAGAAAACTACAATCTTTTCCCGATATTTACAATTATGTCTACGTCCTGTATTTCTTCCAAATCGGAAAGTGTTTTACATCTGGATTACGGACAAACTTCTTACTATGTTGCCAGGTACTGATAAATGGAATTGCAAAGGTGATTTGTGCAAAAGATCTTAACTCAGCTGCTTTTCCTTCCTTTAAGGACTAAGTTGGGCTGAAATCACATGGAAAATAAAGCTAATGACTCCTCCGTTGTTTCTGGTCATTCTCTAGGTATCCCACTAACATCACAGGTTAGCTTCAGCCTGCTAGTCCACCCCAGAGAACCATGGCAGGAACAAGAAGAATATGTTACTTATTCCTTTCTTATTCTGTCAGCATGCAGAAATGTCTTCTGCTCTACCCCATGGAATCCTTTAGCGGGAAACCAATCTCTCTGCCGGTATCTGAAGGACTTTTCCATAAGGGAAGAATTCAAGGGATGTTGGGGCAGTGGGGGAGGAGGGAGCAAAGTCACAGATTTGGAACGTGTGCATCTGTTTATAACATAACCTTGCTAAAATGTTCAGCAAGCCTAGAGTCAATTAAATTCTAAGCGAATGTCCTGATATTAACTGTGCCAGAAGCTGTCTGGTATTTCGCCAGATAAGAAAACGTAACATTAAAAGACCTTGTCTGAGGCCTGTTGAGGGTTATACATCACTAACTGCTGAAGACATTTCAAGTACTCCGAAACTGTAATTATGCATTGTCAGGAAGGCTTTCCCATGTTTTGCTCCTTAGCCATGCTCACATTCATTCTCAGTGAGGAACTGACTAGTTGACTAGTCATTAAAATAGAAAACAAATTAAAATGAGTGATATAAAAAGACAAAACATGTACAACGTCGTTCCCACAGCGAGCTGGGAAACTTTCATTACATGGGGAGATTCCCATTGCTAATGAGCATATGAAAGAGTTCCCTTTAATCCTGTTTTTATGCATACAGTTCAACCTAGATCATACCCTTACTGTTAGGAACCACTGTGACATGTTTGCGCTATGTTTATGCTAGATGATGAAGTACAATAAACATAGTCATATATAACCCTTTATTTTGCTCAGAGGACTTCTGCTTTTCAGGTAATGGGCTCCCAAGGTAACTTCTCTGCTAAAATAGAAGAGCAAACAACAGAAACCGTCCGAAACCTCACTAGCAGCTACCACAAGAACGTGGAGAGCATGATGAAAAAGCTTTTGAGCACCATATGTGACATCAACCCTGAAGTTCACCCAAACTTCAGACACGCAGTTTAAGATCCACTGATGCGCTGGGGAAGGATGTTTGTAAAAAGTAGCCTTCTTTCTTGATAAGCATAAATATTTCCCCATTTATTGTTTCTCTATGTGTGAGAAAAAAGAACACTAAAGCCAAAAGCACACAGTTCCACACTGGCTTTTGATGTGACAAGAATTATACAGGGTTTCACAAGCTTTTGTTGGAATATTGTTTCCTGTTGGTAGCTAAAGCCCCTGTCATTTAGATGGGGGCAAGTCAACAACAGCAGAATAAATGATTATTTGACACCAGCAGCTTTTCAGTGGGAGTCTTTATTCCTTTTCTCTTATAAAATGTTCTGTACTAGGATGTGGTGTTGCATAAAGTCTGTTTATCCCAATCTTTATCGTACTTCAAGTCACGTGAAATAGGATATCACAAAAACTTAAAATATTTCTGTTTTCCTTGTGACACACGGAGTGGTCAGGTTATGGAACATATAGGAACTCTGTAGCTTTTGGTCAAAAAGAATTGGTCAAAACATTTTCAATTGTTGTATGCTAATTTAAAGCAAAATATAGCTGACTTGTACAGAATTATGTTCAAAAGCCATACTCAAAGTATTGTCTTGTTGTTTAACGACACCACAAACTTTATATAGCTTTGCTAAGTCTGAAAAATGAGAACAGAAGTAATCATGATTTATGAAATTGCTTTGGTTCAAGGTGCAGAGTAGTACATCCATCATTATCTATACAGTTACACCGAAATCACAGGAATCCATGAGCTCAAACTCTACACCAGTTACACTAAATAGTACCTTAATCCACAGACTGTTCACAGAAATCATGTCAGTTAGAGCTCTCTTCTGTTACCGTAAGTGACCTCGAGTAATACTTCCCCCTGCAATCACACAGATTTCCCTTGGAATAAATTCTACTGAAGTTAGGAAAACACAGTATGATCTGGTGCTTTCAAGGTGAAGCTCATTAAATCTGATGGGGGGCTGACAGGAGGCACTGACGAAGTGGGGGTCTGGCACACACCTGCACCATGAACCCCCTTAATGCCTTGTCTCCACTGCAAAATTACACTGAATTAGAAAAGCAGCTTGAGAAATTGCAATGACTAGCAAACAATAGCCATGATTTTCAGTCCACGTAGACACAGACAAATCATTTCAATTTCACAGCAGCTAGTCATAGGCAATCTCCTGTTCCAGCGAGGTTTACACAGCTGACATGCTGTCATGTGTAAAATGACCGTAAAGCTGTAGTCAACTTAATGTCAGCAAACATGACTCCTCAAGGCTGTGCCTGGATGCTACACAATCTCCAAGCCCTGATTGTTACAGTCTCCTGTGCTTGATTATATTCTCCGGGGACACAAGGATGCCGAGGAATGGGAAGGAGACTAGAAATCCTATTGACATCAGCTGAAAGGCTCATTTATTTAGGAGTGCTTTGAATCAAGTTGTGATAGGCTTTGATTTACTGAGGGGATGAAGGAACTCCAGTCCCAGCCCACGCGCACGAGCCAACGCGGGCACCCTCCCGCACGGCCCAGGGCAGTCAGGGTTGCCTCCCTGCCTAGGCACACATGCCTCCAGTTTGGGTCACGGCTGCAGTCCTAGTGCAGTGCTCAACTGTGAAGCATATATCTTCTGCAAACTTAAGCAGTCACCAAGGTGGACACTGATCTCTCACGAGAACTCACTGCAGTGCTCAGGACTGCGCCGCTTTCACTTCTGGGCTTCCTCAGCAGC
Source organism: Pygoscelis adeliae (assembly GCF_000699105.1). Classification (NCBI taxonomy): domain Eukaryota; kingdom Metazoa; phylum Chordata; class Aves; order Sphenisciformes; family Spheniscidae; genus Pygoscelis; species Pygoscelis adeliae. The sequence goes on along the minus strand of NW_008824996.1, from coordinate 643,771 downwards.
CTTTTCACCAGTTATCGATTCTAAACGTACAGAAACGTTGCAGGTTCAGCTGCAGAACTAAAGCAATGGGGTTTCCATTGCCAGCCGTATGGGATAACAATACACGCCCCTGTACAGCGAGAGCAGAAATGCCACAGCATGGTGGGCAGCAAACTAGAGAAGCAGCTTTTCAGGAGGTCAGCAACCCAGATTACGTGAAATAAACCTTTGTCTTCCTGCATTGCCCTGCTTCTTTTTATGACATTCCCCCCTTTCCCTCATTCTTACCAATGTCTGTCTTCCATCACCAACTGCTTCTCTTGCAAAGCTTCTGCCCTCCTTTCAAGGCTACTCTTTACCCTTCTGGTCCAAACGGCCACAAACACATCTCTTATTTAAATCTTCTTTAAAATACATTATCCCACAAATACACCCTCCCTGACAAAAACCCGAGCATGTGGTGGGGGACAGCAGAAGTCACCAGCAGGGTGGACGAGCGCTGTCTGGAGGGGACGGTGCAGCTGTGTGATCTCTCACGCAGTGACACTGCACTGCAATCATGGCAATGACCTGCCTGTACCCTTGCTATCACCTGCATACCTGAGATATAAATTGGGTCTTAAGTACTCAAACTTTCTGAACATCATTATTGTCTTGAACTGCGGCCAGAATGAAGAGCTACCGCTCATGAAAAAGGAATGAATTCGTTATGATTAGCTCTTTGATCTTGAGAGAGAGAAATCTGAGAGCTTTGAGCACTCTGTGCATTTGCTCTCTTCCACGTTCATTCCCACTTCTGGACAGGGAAAGGATGTTATACCACCACTTTTAGCTGTACAGAGGTAAAGGCCAAATTAGACTTCATGTCTGGCGGATGAAGTTGCTAAGCCATTATCCATCGTATCTGAGAAGTCGTGGCAGTCCAGTGAAGTTCCCACTGACTGGACAAAGGGGAAACATCACCCCCGTTTTTAAAAAGGGAAAAAAGGAAGACCTGGGGAACTACAGGCCAGTCAGTCTCACCTCTGTGCCTGGGAAGACCATGGAACAGATCCTCCTGGAAGCTATGCTAAGGCACACGGAGGACAGGGAGGTGATTCAAGACAGCCAGCATGGCTTCACCAAGGGCAAGTCCTGCCTTACTAACCTAGTGGCTTTCTATGATGGAGTGACTACATCAGTGGACATG
>NW_008824996.1:640549-642246 GCF_000699105.1 Pygoscelis adeliae | reverse complement strand
GGAACACCTCTGCTATGAAGAAAGGCTGGGAGAGTTGGGGTTGTTCAGCCTGGAGAAGAGCAGGCTTCGGGGAGACCTTCTTGCAGCCCGTCAGTACTTAAAGGGGGCTTATAAAAAAGATGGCGGCAAACTTTTTAGCGGGGCCTGTTGCGACAGGACAAGGGGGAATGGCTTTAAACTAAAGGGGGGTAGGTTTAGACTACATATAAGGAAGAAATTTTTTACGCTGAGGGTGGTGAAGCACTGGCCCTGGTTGCCCAGAGAGGTGGTGGATGCCCCATCCCTGGAAACATTCCAGGTCAGGTTGGACGGGGCTCTGAGCAACCTGATCTAGTTGAAGATGTCTCTGCCCGCGGCAGGGGGGTTGGACTAGATGACCTTGAGAGATCCCTTCCAACCCAAACTATTCTATGATTCTATGTAATTTGGTGAGATATTGGGGTTTTTTAAATGAAGAGTGTAAAGTACCAGCTGCATCAATGGAATACTGAAGTGCCAAGAATTTACAAGCGCACATATCTTGTATGTGACATTTGCATCTTCAGGATAACAGCAAATAATCATTCCACACAAAAGAAAAAGAAATAATAGAAGCAAGGAGGTTTAATTTCAAAATGCTCTCAAATGCATAGAAAGGTAAAAATGCTTACTCTGTATTAGCAGTTACCTACCACAGATGATTACAAATGACTGGTTAGATCACCCTTGAGCAAAACAAGCCCTCGCGATTTAACCAATCAGTTCAATGATGTCTGTAAGGGCCCTGACCACACACTCCCTCCCTTTCCCCCCATGACGCGCTTCTCACCGTGACTCACGTTCCCAGCTTGTCCTCAGCCCATCCCAGTCCCCAGGGAGGTGCCAGTGCTGCCCCCCGCCTGTCCCACTCCCTGGCTGGGGTGGGACGGGCCCTGGCTGCCAGGTCCTGCCCTGCCATCCCCTGGGGAGCACCCCCGGACTCCAGGGAGCCCCCAGCCCTCACAGTGCCCTGACACACTGTTACCTAGTAGGTACAACGTGTCCTGGATTCGGCTGGGATGGATCCTAGTAGCTGGTACAGTGCTGTGTTTTGGATTTAGGATGAGAACAATGTTGATAACACACCCATGTTTTAGCTGTTGCTGAGCAGTGCTTACACTAGTCAAGGACTTTTCAGCTTCCCATGCTCTACCGACTGAGAAGGCTGGAGGTGCACAAGAAGCTGGGAGGGGGCACAGCCAAACCAGCCAAAGGGACATTCCATACCATGGGACGTCATGCTCAGTACATAAACTGGGGAAAGCTGGCCGGGGGGGCCGCTGCTCGGGGACTGGCTGGGCATCGATCGGCAGGTGGTGAGCAATTGCACTGTGCATCACTTGCTTTGTATATTCTTCTTATTGTTATTACTATTATTATTATTCTATTTCAATTATTAAACTGTTCTTATCTCAACCCACGAGTTTTCTCACTTTCACTCTTCTGATTCTCCCCTTTCTGATTCCCCCCCCATCCCCCTGGGGGGGGGAGTGAGCGAGCGGCTGGGTGGTGTTCAGTTGCCAGCTGAGGTTAAACCATGACAAATGGCAACATCTCACATATCACAACACAAGCAAATCCAAGCAATAGAAAGCCACATATAGATAGCGTGCATACCTTTGTAAATCTTTTTTTCATAAATACCTCTGAAATCAGGGTCTTCGCAAACACCTGAAGAG
>NW_008824996.1:607315-640510 GCF_000699105.1 Pygoscelis adeliae | reverse complement strand
GGAAACGGTGGTTACCCGGCCATGACACCACTTCAGACAGAGGGATTTTCTTCACGTCATTGGAAGCCAAACTCTGTAAGAAGTTACTATTACCCTCCCCGCCCAGTGATAACCGTACATAGCAACAGTGATTAGCACTTTCAGTATTTCAGTTAGTATCTTCTAATTATCAATAAAACAGTAATCAATAAAATGAATGGAGCTGATTCAAGGTCTATGTCTGATCCCGTCAAAATCAACTGCAAAACACCCACAGTGCGAGATATTAGGACTGAAACAACAAACTCTGGGAGTTTCCTAGATTGGCCAAATTCTACACTGACTTACAGGAGAGGGTTAACAAGAGTTTTGCTGTCTGAAAAAGAGCAGCGGTATTATACAACAAATTCTAAATGCACTGATTAAAGTGCCTCAAACAACAAGTAGTGGAAAAAGTCAGACCAGTGGAAAGTACAAGAACTGTTTTATACAACTCATGACATGGTTTGGGCTGAATTTCTCTGGCTGTTTTTCATCAGTGTTCTCCTTTGAGTTATAATATATGAGGACGTAGCGATGCGATTCCCATTCATGGGTGATGAGGGAAGATATCTGAACTCATGCAGGTAAGATAGAAGATCTTTCAAGTCTAAATAAAGTAAAATGAAACAGACGTGAAGAATTAATACTATGCTTTATGTAAAGGCTTTCTACTGACATTCCCATTAACTTCTGAAGAGTTTGGAAGCCGAGATTTAGGAAGTCAGAACCAGATGTTAATCTATTACATGGATTGTGATATTAACTGAAATCAGATTTCCTTCCTTGTATATAGTTGCATCAATTATTTTTTCAATAGTAAAATACACATGGAAGCTCATATAATCTGTAAAACATAAGTCATTCTTGTAAATGATGATATGTAGGATATAAGTGTATGTGTGAAGCTCTTTACAGAACAAAATATTTCGGTCCCTGACTTAAAAGGCTTTGTGGTTCAAGGACTGCGAGCAGTGTCTCCCTATAAGATGGGACGAGATGACCTGCTGTTGCAGAGCTCAGGAACTACAGCAGGACAGTAGTTCCTACTTCTCCCAAGTAACAAGCGATAGGACAAGAGGAAATGGCCTCAAGTTGCGCCAGGGGAGGTTTAGATTGAACATGAAGAAAAATTTCGACTGAAATAGACATGAGGAAAAATTTCTTTACTGAAAGAGTGGTTAAACATTGGAAGAGGCTGCCCAGGGAAGTGGTTGAGTCCCCGTCCCTGGAAGTATTTAAAAGACGGGTAGATGAGGCGCTTAGGGACATGGTTTAGTGGGCATGGTGGTGTTGGGTTGATGGTTGGACTCGATGGTCTTAGAGGTCTCTTCCAACCCTAATGATTCTATGATTCTATGACAGGTGACACCAGGCTGCCATGACATACGATCACTGGAGATGTGAACCCACAGATAGGTACTTTCACAAGCAGCCTTGCCCAGAAAGAAGCATCCTTAACTGCAGACAAAGCAGGATAGACATCTATGTGTCAGGATTTATTGAGCATCCCTGCAGCAAGGGGCTGTGTCGAACTTCAGGTACATATCTAGGCAGGGTGACACTTCAGACTGAGTCTGGGGATGAAATACAGACATGTTTTCAGGCTACTAAGCAATACCTTCCAACATTTGCAGTGGCATTGGCTATTAGCTATATTGACAGGCAGGTTATACTGTCATCAATTAAAGCTATAGCTATTGTGAAATAGCAACAGTTCTTAAAAAAGAAATAATGACCCTTGCCCTTATGGTCCACTTAATGGGAAGACGTTACCTTCAACTGGAATTTCTCTTAACTAAAACTGTATGAGAGTGTGCTGCATCTTTCGGCTATGGATTTGTTTTTTCGCACATAATAGCGTGCAGATTAATCAAATGTTACCTAGACACAATTCTTCTTCAGTCCCAGCCACTTGTCAGGTTCATTCCTACTCTAGGATGTCCTCACCAAAAGACTAACCCGTGAGAATCATACCTGTGTGGCATCTCATTGTCACCTTCTCCATACCCTGGGGCAAAGAACATTCCCTGACTGTCCAACAAGTGAATGGGGAGCCAGGTGCTACTGAAAATAAACATAAGAGGAGAAAAGGATACCGGGCAAAAATTTGGGGGTGACAGCAGCAATTCCAGTTCCTTTCTGTCCCAGGAACCCACCACAGTCATGTGTTGATTAAGTAGGAAACTTGAATGTTATGTAAGGTTATGTCCTGCTTCATGTATACAATGCATATACTTCAAAATAATTTTCTCCAGTTCGTCACGGAAAGAGAGGAAATGCCTGTCACGCAATACACAAGTGTCATATATTCCTGCCAGGTTCACAGTGGCCTGTCATTCACAGATTTGATTATTCCGCATTTTATGGTAGTGTAAGGCACTTCAAACCCTGAGTCTTCCCTGAGGAATGTTAACGCTTGTTAGAAGTACATGGCCCAACCGGTATGACTACAAAACACTTGGAAAATGTTACTTCGGAGTACTATTAATACACTCTATTGCACTTACAGGACATGACCGTATGCGGAAAATCTGATGACATGCAAACTTATTAACTTACTGAGATTCCTCGTTGCTTTTACGAAAGATATGCCACAATCGAATTACCTGACCCGGGGTGATTCCTGAAAGTCCCTCTTGCCCCAGATATCCCATTTATTTACTGGTACATCAGATTCCAATATGCTACCAAATTTCCATATCACTTTTTGAAATATAGAAATTTTGAGTAGAGCTGTGCTCCAAAAACTGCTAGTTTGGTTAAAAACAAGCTTTCCGTGAAATATCATGCCGGAAAAATGACCTCAATACTTGCTATTAAATAGACTTTGCTTTAAGAAACACAGTGTTTATAATTCAATGCGCTTGTAACAAACCAAATAGCATAAATATCAATATAAAACAGATCAGCAATGTCAATATAACCTAATTTGTATAACCTCCTCTATATATTCCATGTAAATATTTATTTTACAATCCTGTGGCACTGATTTATTACAGAAAATAGATGGATAGATAAAAACAGATCTATAACATAAATGTAATTTAATCATGCACGTGGAAAATAAATCTAGCATTTTGTGGCAGTCCTCTTTCCATTCAGACTTACTTGTGGGAAACACTGCAAATACATGGGCAATCCCATTGCTGGCAGCAGGATAATTCATACATGTGTGCTTAAAAGTAAGCAAAGGTGAAGCATGGTGGCAGCTCAGAGAGCAGAAGTGAGACCTCCCAGCAAGGACAGGCTACCCGGGCATCGCAGGGTGCTGGAAATTGCTCCTGCCGTGAAGTCTGATCCATCTCTTCTCTGCACCCGGCGGCTGCGCTCTGCCTCGCACCGGCACCGCTATTCTACCATCCCAGGAACATACACCGTGACTCTTTAATAACCTCAGGAGCTACTTTATAACCTACTTTATAACCCTGGCTCCCCATGCATCAGGAGGATGTATTTTACCTCTTACTCGTGGTTTCCCAGCTGTGAGCAGTAGTGAAGAACATTTAATAAAGGAAATAATTGTGTCTTACATCAGATTAACACTTCTTAACAACATATCTACTAATACTAGTTTCAAGGAAAAAAAACAGCATTGTTTCCTATTAACACTTAACTGCTCTGTCTGCATGTGCTACGGGAAACGTTCCTCGTGGCACAGGCTGCCAAACTCGTTCAGCATATTTTCCCCTAATGGCTTTTCCATTCAGCTCTGGAGTAAGTAAATTAACATTCAGCACTCTTCTCTTTTTTTAAACCATTTTTCTTGCATACATTTTTTAAATACCCTTTGGAGTCACCCACAAAAGTGACGCTGAGACAATAATTTACTCCAAGATAAAGCGTCTGCAGAATCTTCACACATTTCCATCAGTACTCCAATTCCTACTAACATACACAATTTTTACTTACAGATACGTATGTATATGAGTACAAATGTGTCCCATATGTATCCTTTATATTTAAAAAGTTAAAGTAATTTTCATTATTCATTCAGTTTCCAGTTTTGACCATAATTAGTTATCTACCCTGGAAAAAATAAACAAAAACTACTTTCCTACTTGTTTGTGTCAAATTCAAGCCTGAATCGTTCATCAGTTTCCATTTACTCACTACTAAAAATAGCCAATATTCACCATAAAGGTTTTTAGACCTGACCCGGGAGAATGCTCTCCAAAGCAATTACAGGTTTCCTGGAAATATTCCTTCCAAACTTTTAGTTATGTAGAACTGTTGTGAGAAAAACGTCTTAGACTTGACTGTCAGCTGCTGGGAATCGCTCTAAGTCAACCGACACCAACGGAGCAGCAATCACCTCGGTTTTGTGAAAATTTCTGAGCTCTGCATCAGTGTATATCTCTGGCACCTACTGCGCTGTGTTGTTCCATAACGTCCCAGCGCTTCTGCTGCTCTGCTGATACTACTGCTCCTATCTGAAACCAGATTCAGTACGAAAAAACACCTTGTGATGGAGGGAGTTGCTAGACTAACACGGCACAAGAATAAGGACGATGTGCACGGTCACTGTTTGTGCTAGGCCTGTGTGCCGTCACTTTGACTCCCAAAACAGCCCGCTCTCAGTGAAACGGGCTGCAGAGTACACCAGAGAATTAAACAGAATTTCAAAGCAAGAGTGTGTCTCAGTAAGATTAGCATTTTCTGAGAAAACTTTCCATGAAAAGTTTTTCAATCGGCTCAAGCTTTAAATTGTGATGCTGTATTATTTTCAATGAGAATAACTTTAAAAAGAGAACTTATTCTGAAACACATTGCGATACCCCCTGGAATACCATCTGCTTGGACAGAACAAACAGATACGGCCATGTTCAAGGCAGCATGAAAATTTGTCACAGCTTTGATCTGTACAGAAATTCAGTAATTCCACAACATAGCATGGTGCTTTAAAAATGTGATTCACTTGTTTGAGATGTGACTCGTTCAAGGACTAAGACCAATATTTATACTCTTTGGTGGTTAAGAAAGACGTCATATTCAGAAGAAAATATGTTCTACACAGAAGCATGTGGACTTGTCAGCAAACACTGAATGCAGTCATATATACTAATACGTTCTTAATTGCTTTGTGGATAGTAAAATCAAGTCCCTGATGTGCTTCAGAATGAAAATATCTTTCCTCTCTTTGAAATGGTGAGCAAACTTGTATCCTACACATAAACATGCGCTCCAGCATTCCTCAAAATCTTGTGCAGCTTTTAAATTAAACTTGATATTCATTCTCTAATACCAGGTGGAAAAAGATAAGATTAGATGTGTACTAGTTAAGGCAGCATGTAATTAAAATTCAAAGCATTAACAAAACCTGCACTATGCTGTTTATAGGTGAGATGCAGGCATAAAGTTTAACGAGCCTCTTTGTTTCCTCACACCCCTGCGACTTGTTCCAACTCTTTTAACTATTATTTTGCCTTGTAAACTTCAGGTCCATGAGACGCGAAGATCAGTTTGAAGGTGCATATAACATAACGAGCGTGTCTGAGTTTGTGTTTCACTGCCTTGCTTCCGCTCAGCTGCTCTTGTGAGGCTGGAGTCTTGCAGAGCACTAACAGCTACCAAGTTCAGAAGTCAACCCATAAATTGGCACTGCAGCAGTTACAAATGTTTGCATAGGAAAAACATTAGTAGAACATGCACAAGCATTTGCTGACCTTACAGGCTACTACTGGAGTTCAGACTTCAGCATGTCTGTGAAAAAGAGCTGGGAATTGAAAGAGCAATCTTAACAGAGACCTATAAACAAAAGGAAGCACACTCCAACAACATGGGTTTGTAAGAGGTCCAGTTCTTGACCCAAAGCCTCAGCATGCCCTAAGGAAATTGGTAGAGGTGCAATATCCAGCTCCTCTGCACTGCAGTGGCTTTCACAACCATTGGGGTGCCCTATATTTTTTGTGGATTTGTTCCAGTACATCCATGAGGCAGAGAAGGTCTATTTTCCAAAGATCACACAGAGGTGCTGCTGTGACTGAAGGACTTGAAGTCATCTCTCCATAATTCTAGATACTGAATTCGTCTCTCTTTCAAAGGATCCTTGCTCAAATTGATTGGACATGAGGAAAAATGTCTTTACTGAAAGAGTGGTTAAACATTGGAACAGGCTGCCCAGGGAAGTGGTTGAGTCACCATCCCTGGAAGTATTTAAAAGACGGGTAGATGCGGCGCTTAGGGACACGGTTTAGTAGGCGTGGTGGTGGTGGGTCGATGGTTGGACTCAATGATCTTAGAGGTCTTTTCCGACCTTAATGATTCTAAATTAAACATATCTACCACACCAAGGGAGTGTAGCTGCTAGAGTAATTGGTTTGTTGGTTAGTCGTCTCCTCGTAGCCACTACTGTCATTGTGAAGAATAAAAAAAAAAAAAAAACAAAAACAAACATGCCAAAATTTTCCTGGCCTCTTGCTTTGATCAGGCCAATGTTTTCTCTCACACCAAATGTCACCTGCTTTTCTTTACTTCTAATGTGTATCCTAAGTTATTCCCACCATAACCACCTTAATTTCTATTTACTTTATGGATCCAGCTTCCATTATCCTCTAATTACTTTTTCAAATCAGCATCTTCATGCTTTCTCCTCCTCTAACAGGAATTCCTCATAGACACACACCGCATTGCTTCATTTTCCTCCAGACTACTCATAAGAAGCTTAATTTTGCCACAAATCCTACCAAAAGAGCACGACATCCATAAAACGAATTGTGTTACAAGACTACTGACTATCGTATTACCCAATAATGTCTCAATAATTTATTTGTTTTCTCATATCCCTATTCACCTGCTGTCATGTTGTGCTACAAACTCCTGGAGATGGGAACCATTCTGCCCTCCAACCTCAGCCCCGAGTCCCACCCCCAGTGCAGTCCCGCTCCATGACTGGTGCCCAGGAGTTACCAAACACAAATTACTACTATTAACAACAGAGTTTGTGGTTCTGTTGTGCCGAGCCCTACACAAACTGGGGAACAGCAATCCCTGCCTCCAGCTGGTTTGCAAGTCTGCTGCACGTGTTTGGGCACCAATGAATACATTTAGCGCGTTGCCCACTATTGCACATGTGAATCTGACTTTCCTGAAGTATCATGCAACAATTGTTTACAGCCTGCTTACATCGACACAGCTGTACCAAATCGCTTACGACTTGAACAAAATGTTTGCTAAAATAAGCTTAGACTGCAAATGGGGGCGGGCTGAACTAGGGCATTAGCCTTTTTAAATGAGAAGCAGTGGGTAATTCTGACCCATCCCTCTTACATTTGGTAGAAAGCAAGAATATTCCTTGTGTTTATCCCTGGGGTGGGATTAAAAAGGCACATTATAAACCAAAAAAATCCCATCTGCATTGTTTTTACTGAAAGACTTTAATTTAACAGGTCTGACCCGGATTAAAATAACGACTCTCCAAATTCCAAACCTTCTTCATATAAATACCAGCTATCCATTTACAGCATCATCTGAGCCAGTTCTTAACTTGTAGCGGGCTCCCCACCACCTGCCATTAACAGCTTGTGCAAAGCTGAACCTGGTTGTACAAGGAGAGGAGGAAAGTAATTTCTTAACCAAACTACGATCTATCATGCCTAACTGTATCATGCCCCGCTCTAAGCATGCCACTGCTCTGCTGGTGGGCAGACTATCGGATAGACAAAGAAGGGAAAGGTCTACTGCTTTGCCGTTACTGCTGGCTAATCTTATTAAAATAACAATATCTCTACAATAATTAGATGTTGGAAATAATGGGTACTGCTCTAGTTCTGCCCTCTTCTTTATTTGACTCAGTATTTCAAAAGAAAGTGATCCAGCAGCCTCTAGTTCTGACCTTTATCGAGTATTCCTGAGATCTGCAGCTCAGCTTTTCTAATCTTACCTTGACTCCTCTTTGGTGACCCCCGTGCCCCCCCCCCCCCCTCTTACAGACTTCCCAATTACCTCAATATTCGCAGTATTCCCTAAAGCACCGCTATATAGATAAGAGATAATAGTGTTCCATTTTATCTATTAACCTTAGGAACATCGGCAAGCTATTATGGGTAATCACTGTGCTTACAGGAAAAGGACAAAAAGGGGGTGTGCTTTAAAGGTGTACATGGAAATCGTTTGCCATTTAGGATACATTTCACATTTTCTTCTAAAGGAAAAAGAACTAGATATTTCAGAAGCAAAGCCAATGTATCTCAATTAAGCCTCCCGGCTGTTTTGCATTCGGTGAAGTACTCATATATTTTTTAAAGATGTTTCTACTTGCTTGTATTTTTCCCCACACATTTTCTGTTGCTCACTCCTCATAGGGAGTCCTTCAGAAGGCAAGAGCCACCTGGGGATGAAGATGTCCTGGATCTCTAACTCTAGCCCCATACCCTGTTTCCCAGGTTTTCTGCCAGGTTCTTAGGTTGGTGATGCTGTGCATCTGCCTGGGGATGGGAAACAGGCTCTTGAAGAGCAGGATGCTTCAGGAGAAATAGATAGTTCGGGAGAGAAGGAGCAGCCAGCACGGAAGAGACAATAATAGCATGAGACAGTAGTTAAAGCTGGAGGAGAGATCTGCAGGAGCAAAGCTCATCCCCGTTCATGTACCCTCGGTAGAACCAGCAAATTATTTACCCAATTATTTATTTATTTTCTAATCAAAATGTTTGGGGCTTTTTGAAATCTGAAATTCAGAAGTATTGTCCGTAAAGACAGCCGAGATCAATTTTTCCCCTCTCACTGGTGGTTTGTTTGGTTTTTTTAAACTGCAGATTTGGCCATGCGATCAGATTGTGTAACATTGCTGATTCCAGATAAAAGGGGAAAGAATTTGTCCGCTTCACAAACAAGCTCAAAACATAACATTTTGATCTGTTGGGTTTGGTTACTGCTATTTTCTTTAAAAAGGAAAAAAAAACCCATAATCTTCCAGTTTTCCAAAAAGCTCAAAATGTTTTTGAAAACTATTTTACTTTTGAGGAGCAGAGCAGCAGCAGAGGTGTACAAATGCTCTGAGCACAGGGGGAAGGAGAAATCCTTGGGGCTCTGCTCTACATTTGGGGCAAGATTTCAAAAGCACTGCTCTTATACAGCCTCCTGCAGAGACAGGCGCATAGCCCAAAGCGGTCAGGGTGATTTAGAGGTGCTGAGCTCTTCTGGTGAAGAAAGAAAGAAAAAAAATCCCAGGTATTTGGTGCTTTGCATGTTTAAAGCTGTTGTTTAATCACATAATTAAATTTTATTTTGAAATAGATAGCGCAGAATGCTATCCCCGACTAGAACTCAGTGCTAATTCCATCTCTAGTCAGTAGATGGCACCATGAATTCATCAAACAGGATGGAGACCAGACAGAAGTATAAATTTATCCCCCAAAAAAAAGAAAAAAAGAAAAAAAAAAGAGAGAGGGAAAAAAGCATACACCCAACTTGACACACATAAATCAGGAGTTAAATTCAGAGGGTGTAACTTTCCCCCCGTTACACCCCTCCAAAAATAAAATCGGCTGTGGAACACACTGTGTTACACCCCAATGCACAAAGAGCAGCTATACCTAAAATGTGCCCTGTCACTGACCTACGTTGTCTCATGACCTCCTGTGAGATTTAAAAAAAAAAACAACAAACAAACAAACAAAAAAAAACCAGAAACAAAAAACCCCTTTTCCTCTGTCCTCCCCTTGCTCCGACCAATGGAGAAGGCCTCCCCCGGGCTGGAAGGAGGACCTGGGAGGAACCCACCAGGAGCTCAGAGGAGAAGCTGCAGGCAGGGTTGCAGATCCAGCCCCAGAGGTCAAGCTGGCATTTGGAAAACTTCGCCCGGGGCTTCTGCTCCACAGACGAACCCCCTTCAGCTCTGATACTGCAGCGTGTGTACAAATGCGTGCGGGGGGTCCGTGAGTCCATCCAGCTAACCACGGGCTGTTGCCAACTTCACGGCTGAGAGCAGACAGGCGGAGAAGAGTTTGAGACTTTTTTTCTTCCACCCAAATAGCAAAATTTCTACTTGGGATCCAAAGGCTGGCAGAGGCAGCCTCACCCTCTCCTTCACCAGCGCCCTGCATCCCTGACGGAGCACAGCGTGAGCCCGCAGCTCTGCAGCACAGCCTTGCTGCCTGCAGCGTGCGCTTGCCAGGAGGCAAGCTCTGTTCAAAGGAGCAGTTCGGCGTATCTGGGTGTTTACTCTTCTCCTGGCCCAGCCGCGCTCACCCTAACCTGCGCTGGTAGGATAACCGTTTTGACAGGCGCGGAGCTGGCACCCACCCGGCACCTCTTCACGCCCACCGGGCTCCCGCTGGGCTTCGCCGGCAGGTGCGAAGGGCAGAGAGAAGGCGTGTTCCCGCGCGCACGCCAAGTGATGTGCAAGATGTGCTCACCCCCAGCAAAAATCTGCCGCCTTAAATGTGGGCTCTCCATGCTCTTACATCTGAACAGCGAGTGTGAAAATCCTGCCTGTCCATCTGTTCCTTAAAGGTTTCTTTCTTTTGCTGTGTGTTAGAATTTCTCCCCAAATCATCTTCAGCAGCACAGATCACATCAGTGACATTTATAGGTTAAGTAAATAGTATGCTGCTGACATCATCTAAGCACAGTAACAGGCACAGTTAGGTTGTCTATGGATAGCTTTAACAATATGGATTTCAAGCTCCATTTATCTTGTTCTCAATGAGCGGTAATTAAAATCTGCAGTAACAGAAGTATTGCTCTGAGAAGCAATAGCTCTACCATGCGAAGCACGAAAATTTTGCCAACAGCAGAGAGAGTTCAATCAACAGTTTCAACCGTGGCACAGAAGTGAAAACTCTGACATTTAAAATTTAGAGAGGAAAGCAGCACAACGGTAAAAAGATGAGCCTACCTTGCCTTGCATGGAGTCATCTCGTCTCAGGCCCAAGGAGGAGATGCTGTAAATTTTTGCCATCTCAGGCTCTGCACGTCTGGTTGTTGCAAAGTGATTTTTCTTCCTGGCCATTCCTTATTATTTTCCCAGCCTGCCCAGCAGACACAAGTCAGGAATTACCAATACCATCGGCAGTGACACAATTGATTAAGTATGAGCAATACCAGCTTGGGTTTTGCATTCAGTCAGAGCTCTGTAACCCCCCCCCGCACAAGGGGCCTCGCTTGTTGAGCAAGAAGGGCTTTATGTCACTTGTCCCTAGCGCAAGGCACAAGTGAGCTTGATGGAGGAGGCAGCAAACATACTGTCAGAAGCCATATTCGCAGGGAAAAGGCAGAACAATGGAGATTAAATGACAGTGCAGAATCAAGGAATTAAGTCATCCCTGAGGCTCAGATATTTCAGGCTTCCCCGTGACACCTGCTAAAGGCACGGGGGGGACCTGGAGCGAGTCCCTGCAGAGGTCTCACCACCTGTACCAACACACTGAGAGAAAACCTGCAAAATCAGTTGCGGCTCTTCTAAAAATCATGGGCCATGCAACTTTGTGTCCAGCTGCACACTCACTTTTCGGCCTATTTTCCTGTCTGAAATCTGGACTGGAAAACGACAGTAGGATTGCTTCAAGTTCAACTTTTTTTTTACTCTTTCTCTCTGCACAGGAGCATACCTCCTGCCTGCCCTCCTGCTGCAATAGCGTAGTTGTGGTTGTAATAAGAAAGGAAAATAATTCCTTGCTAGAAATTGAAGGAGGTTACGTAGGTCCCTTACATACTGCTAACTTGGTAATTACACCGTTCTCCTGAGGGATGGGAGGGACCCTGAACCCACGCCTGCCCTTTCAACAGCGTGCCCAAATCCCCACGGCAGGGTACTTGGTGCCTGAGCATCTTTTCCTCTGGGTGCTCTTCCAGCTTACACGGACTGGTAAAACATCTTTTGGCTGGGAAGATGGTAACAAGAGAGTTAGGATTTTCACCTGAGACACACAACCTCAGCTCCAGCCCTAGTGCCAGGGAAGAGTTAAGTTTTCCACAGACAAGGAAAGCTTGAACAGGGAGAACTGAACCAATCAGCTCAGTCTGTGGCAGCCTGATAGCTCCCTTATCCTCCCAGGCCAACACGGAGACACCTTTGCTCAAACCTCGGGTCTGAGTCAGATGGAAAATTTAAACCTTGATATTGTCTTACCCAGATCTGTGCTGGGAATAGTCTAATGCTTGTGCAAGAGTGATCAGCAACATTTCAAAGTCTTGGTAAATAAGCTCAAAATCCAATTATAGCAACTTACCACTTCATTATAGCGAATAAGAAATACTTACTTCTGGGGAGTAATGTTTCAGGCTGGCTGTAGATTTGGGAAGTCCCTTGTTACTTTTGATGCAGTAGCACATGGGGATGCTGGATGCAGCTCGTTTTATAGCTCTGTATGCCTCTTCCCGCTCGTGTGCAGCCATTACCCACCCTGCCTCTTCGGACCACTCCTCGGGTTAATACCCAGCTCAAAAAGCTGCCCATGCTTTTCTGGACCTCCCCTTGCAGGATTCCACAAGGCGCAGGAGTAAAGATGTCACCTGGCAGCAGACCCAGGCCTGACTGCATCCCACCAGCCGCAGAAGATGATGGAAACAAATCCCACCAGCCTCAGCAGGCTTCACATCCATCTGCTAGTAAAACAAAAATAATCTTCAAAGTGTACCCTGGGCTGTGGAGCAGCCAGAGGTTTGGCGTATATTCACAAAACGGTAGGAGCTCTACCACAGGTTAGTACCAGAGCCTGGTGAATTCAACCTGAGAGGCGTGGACATTTTCAAACTGTGCAGCCATGGAGCTGTGGATAATGTTCTGTCTAAATTCTGCATTTTGTTGCAAAGAAGCATCTAAGTCCTCAAACATAACTTTGAGCTAATGTCAGCATTAACCTAGAAAATGTGCAGCTGTACAACAGCAATTTCAGCTCAGATTTCAGAAGCTGAAAATATTATACTAACGAAATGCACTTTATGACATAGTCCACACCTAGCTTTAGATGCCTCACAGACCCTTAATAGTTTGGGTTTTTTTTCTTGCTGGGGGTCATTTTCTGGGTTTGGTAATATTTCATTTACAGGAAGGTTGAAGACTGTATGCCAATATATGCACTTGCACCATATTTCTTTAAATATGTTCCAGGAAATGCCATACTCATGAACTGCTCTGTAATGTAATCCTTCAGACTGGAGCAATTCATAAGATCCTGAGAACAAAAAAGCTTTTTCAGCAGGTATAGTTAATCAGGAAGTGAGTACATGCCACATTAGCATCCCCTAAGGGTTTCTGGTGCTCAACGAGAGTATGGCCAGTTTGTTGTTTTGCTGGGAAAGCTGTCACAGGACAGACGTCCTCATTAGAGCTCCATTTTCACGTTCTCTGGAGTTCGGAGCAGAAGCTTTTCCATCTCTGCTCCAAGACCTTTATTGGTTGCAACCCAGGATGGACTCGAAGGAAAATTCTCAGCCCTACAGCCCAAAAAGTTCACAGTGTAAGAAGCAATTCACACTAAGGATAAACTGTGAAATGCATTCTTAAAAGTGTTTTATTATCATTTTTTATTCGAGCCTGATGCTGGAGGTAGACATCTTTCTTTGACACAAAGCCCCTTGTCCCACTACCAGTGTGAGAGCTCCAGGGACAAAACTGCAAATAGGTTTCCAAGTCTATTTTAGGAATGGTTTAACAATCAGAGGAGGAAATGCGATATTCAAGTCAAATGGCTAAATTTTTCAGTATTAAAGGTGATGGGGCGAGACCTGTTCCAATAGCACAGAATGAAGAACGAAATGCAAGTATCCTAGCACAGAGAAGCTGTGCATGGTCCAGCGCCTGCTGAAGTCAAGCGTTTCTCCCTGCTGACTTTGGTAGGGGATAAGGCCGTGGGGGAGCTCCTGGGGGGACAGAAAACCAGGGGGCTGTGGCTGGCATCCCTCTCCCGGCACACAACGGGCAGCCCACGCAGCATCGCAGGCTGCGGCGGGCGGTGCACAAGGTGAGGAGCGCCCTTGCTGCAGCACGCAACCCCCAGCACACCACGATAAACTCCAGCTGCCCAACAGCCTCCAGCGGGATTATCCACCCGGGAACATTTACCCAACACCATCGCATGAAGACCCCAAAAAGCAGTAGTTTAAGGGACACAGCAGCTCTAAATATCGTGCTTTCCTTCTCACTGCTGGAGCAGGCTCAGAACAGGATAACGGATTACATCAGGCTGGCACGTAAGGCAATAACCCTCCAAAGGCGGAGGCGCGTGCCTCTGGGGCCTGGCAGGCGTCAGCAGGATGCGATACAGGCGCTCGGGCTGTGCCACGAAGGCCGTACCTGTGCGGTACTGCTGCATGTGGCAGCTAAGCGTAGCCCATCCAGACATGGAAACCCAGTTCATCTCAAACTGTTTCCAACAATAAGAGAATATCAATACACTCACAATATACGTAAGCAGACCTAGGTTTGTTTACAATTAGCAGAAAAAGGTTCATTAAGCTATTTTTGATTGCTACGGTTACTTATTGTTCACTTGCAAAAGTGGAAGGCTTTTATAGCTCTTCTGCCATAGAGGTAAAACAAACGTCATCAGGTGACAGCATAACTCAACTGCACCAAAAAGAATGGTGCAAGGCTAATTTACATGAGCCTCCAGGGTCCTCTGTGTTTTCAAATTAAAATGGACACACTGCAACCTTTACTGTAAAAAAGGGTAGCCTGGTATAAAAAGTATTGAAAAACCACTGCTGGTCCAAAACCAGCTGTGCCTTTGCCCTGGCTTTTTTGTAGAGCATATTGCGTGCATTTTCTTGGCCCGATTCATAAAACAATGCACCCGACCACACACAACGCAGCGAACACGAAATTCAGCTACGTGCTGCTTTGAGCGTGTCTGCATGTACCACTGCTCCAAAAATCCAAATCTAAATGTCATCGGCACTGGGGGGCACGTCAGTGCTCTGAAACACGTCTGCTTACGGGAAATCGGTCGTACTCTGCTTGTCTAAGCGTTCGTCTACATAGGGGAGATTTACAGAGGCAATTATACTCCTGTAACTGAGCACTAAACCTCTGTAGTCACACTGATGCAACTCTCTAGTACCAAAGTACTTATTTGCAGTTCAGATTAAATTGCTTTGAACAGAATATAATTATTATACTTGCATAATCATAAGAGGAAATTTCCCTTTGCAGACAGCTTCTAAGAAGCGAAAGGCTTTTCTGCCCTGGAAAAGACTAGGCAGGTACAGATAACGTATCATCAGATTGTTTCTTTCTCTGATTATCTGTATCTCTGTTAACAGCCTGCGTGTCAGGCAGCTTGGGCTAATGAAGGGGGCACAGGTTCAAGACCACCAGTGCCTCATCTCTGGTTTTCACGTGTTGAGTGACACCAGGTAAGTCACCTGTTCTTCTTGCCTTCGGGTCTGTTGGTCAAACCAGCATTTTTTCTGGCAAGTCAATAGAGGAGAAATGACAATTTAATACAGTCAGTGCTTAATTTCCCCAACGCTGATACTTTTTCTTCTTAGCATTGACTAAAATAAACCAAAACATCTATTGCTCCAGTGTTCCACATTATCATGGTCCCCACACAAATACGACTCCTCCGCTCAACATATTGGGTCCTTGCGAAAGGTTTGTACATTCAGAAACAACCATCCGAGCTCAAAACTGAGCTCTTCTGTGTGAATAACCAGCATGTAATTCTCCAGAGACAGGTGAGGAAGAGCAAAGGCACATTTGAATAAACTTCCTCTGAAGCCACAGAGGAAGAAGTTCTTTGTTTCGGCACGGTGTTTTACCTGCAGCGCTGCAGAGATGCACATGGTGACTGCCATCTCACACGTCCAAAAATAGGTCCTACAACACTACCTTGCCCTGCTAGATGAATGGGATACACAGCAGGTCCACTACCTGGTTTCAGTGACCTTAAAGTCTATTTGCTGATAGGGCAGTGTTGGTCTGTTCTCAAAAACCACGCTTGTCTATTTAAAAGACCGCAATCAAAGAGCTGTGCTGTGCCGCTGCTCCAGAGCATGACGGCCTGCTGCAGAAACAGCGGCAGCTCCCGGCCAGGCCCCGGGTCACGGGAGCCCACGTGCCTCTGCAGACCCCAATACAGCATCTCCCACTCATTTACCAGCCTCCGCCACGGTTCCCTGTTCCCAGTAAAGGCTCTACGTGGTCTCCGCAGGCACCGATCTGAGGTGCTTCTCCTTACGCCCTCTCTCAGGCTGAACTAGCGCTAAGCTGGTGCAGTACAGCAGTCCGCTCGCCCGGGATGGGCCGCCTTGCCCGGGGCAGAAAAGCAAAAATATGGCCAGCTATGAGGAGAAGAAACCACTCTGGTGTGCTGCCCTTCACTTCTTCAGCATACTGTGCAGGCCCTAACTAGTGGGTTTTCATATTTAGGGGATCAATAATGTCATGTATTCGAGAGCTGGATGTCAAAATGACTCCAGGCTTCCTTTGGGGTAGATAAGTCAGAGCCTCCTTTTCTGAGGTTGATTTTCTTTGCTTGCTTAACTGACAGGCGGGAGCTAGGGACAGTCTTCCTTCTTATTTTCAGGTGCCTGCCAGCACAGGGGAACATGGGCACAGCCGCTGGAGGCTCCAGCAGGCACCCAGCCCCAGCGAGAAGCAGCAAAGCCAGCACCCCAGCCTCTCCACAGCACCCACGAGGCATGCCGGGCAGGGAACGCCACAGTGGGGACAGGTCGGCCTGAGATCAAAACTCTGTCTGGGGCACCACACCACGCTGCAAAGGCCCCATCAAGACAACGGCTGCCCTGTGCCCTCCACTTTGGGCCTGGACCCTGCGTGATGCCCTACATTGACTACAGACTGCACCCTGCCTGTGTTTCGCATGAGTCCCAGCGTGCAGGAAGCGTTTCAGAGACCAAAAGTCAGGAGCAACGTGAAGGCTAAGCAGATAACAGCTTGACATAAACGAGAAAGACGGTACCCCTTCAAACCCAACCTGCAAATAAGTGAAAAAAGCCAGAGCTCCCAAGGCAATGGTCTGAGATGATTCAGATTAAAAGCCGGTGATGTGCCATTATACTCCTGATCACACCTTAGGATGGGAGTTTTTCCCATAGTATTTTTGAATAACAAAGTGTAAGTCCTGTGAAAAGGTATGTGTGTCCTCCTCCACCCAGCTGGCACAGGCCACGGTCAGGAGGCTAAAAGAGATGACGCGTCCTGCGAAATGCCCGTGAGAAATGAAATGTGGTGAACGCGCCAACGCGTCCCGTTAGAAAGAATGGAGCAAGGTGGAAACATGCTGGCACACAGTCCTTCAGGTCAGCTGTTACACTGTTCTCCAGATATAATATGATCTGGAAAGTGTTAGATTTCAACTGCCATCATCATCTTTCAGGAACATGAAACTATTGACCATTCTTTTTTTCTCACGACATGGAAAACTTCCATCCGTACTGTTCTCCACAAAGCAGTAAGAATGAAAAAAATTGGAACATCTCGCACAGGAACAGTTTTGGTGAAATAAACACTAAGGTGGAGATACATAAAGACAGCGCTTGCGTGCTACCCATCTAACACTTAGTCTCGCACACTGAAATGTCTGCATGAAGTCCTGGACTCATTGAGATCTGGAGTCAGAGTTTTATCCATCGAGAATAGGTGGGAGCATTACACGTAAGAGAAGAGGGATTTCAAGTTTAACTCATCAGTGAAGATAACACTTGGACACTTTATGCATTATCGTATCTTTGCGTTTTAACACAAAAGTCACCAATAACCTGAAATGCTTAAGTTAGCATCTCTCAGATATTCACAGCTTAATAAAGTGTAGCTATCACATGCTGCAAATATTCACTTTACATAATCAAATGATCAATTCATGATCTTACGGGTACTAAAATGTGCACACACTTATCTGATAAACAGAAAAAAAATCCACATTTCATCTATTAACTGATGGACACACTTTAAAATCAGTATTCATTATCCTCAGAGCATCTAAATGTATGACTCGTGTATGCATCACATCACAATCTAAGGACCAAGGTAACCGTTCAACTTCATACCTGTGAATGAGATTGCTCGTATTTGCTACACTAAACAAATACGCGACTCTCTGAAGGCATGGAGAATAATTTGAGACATTAAACTGTACAATGGGAAAAGAGACCGCACGAGCAATCAAAGAGATGACAAAGACATGTTAGATCAGCATCAAAGGCTATCTCACTTTTGGGATACTTTTCCTAAAAGTACTAGATGTTCAGGAGATGCTGAATATTTACCTTCAGAGAAAAATCAAGCCCATCTGAAGGTGCCAGACAAGAAGCCTGCCCTTGCGATAGAAGGCTTGGGTTTCACTTCTACTGCGCCAAGAGACGTTCTCCCTCACCTCAGCAAACCTGTAAAATGCTATGATAGAAGGTGCGTTATTCCAGGGCACGTGGATATCACAGCACCAGGAGTCAGATAAATACCTGGAAAAGAGTCACCAACCGCAGCGTGAACGCTAGTTTCCTTTAGGGTTGTTCCCTTCAGCTTGTTTTAAATTTAGCGCTTCCTTAATTTTTAATCTCTTGCTTGGAACCCCAGCTCCGAACAGGGAGTGGCGTGGGTCATCCAGGGCAGCACCTTCAGCTCCATTGCTACACGTGGCTGTTCCAAGCGACAAGAAAAGCAAGAGATGAAGGGCACTGTGCGCTTTTTAGGCGTAGGTTGTCAGTGAAGTTGCTACGCGTGACACTTTTTTGGTACGGGCACTCATTTCTAGGAAACGCTTTGGTAAACAACTTTGAAGTCAAAATGAAAAATTACAGCCCGAGTGCTTTTTTCGCTTTTATCCACCGTACCTTCACGACTGTACCAGTCCATTTAAATGGCAAAGCAGTGCTGAATGCAAACAGCCTCCTTCTGCAGGCTGTCTCCACAGTTCAATTACCAGTGCTTTAACAGTGCTAATTAGCATTCCTCAGAGCTAGATCTCTTTGAGTGACAGGTAACCATGGAGAGTCACAATCCTGTAGGTGATCAGCAAGAGCCTGACTTTTCTTTTTAATTAAAAATTAGAAATGCCTTAAACAAAAATAGTAATTCACTGATTTATGCCATTATCCCAGGGTTGCCAAGCTGGTAAGAATAACATTAGTGTTGTAAAAAATGAAACAATTTTTAAATGAATAGACTAGGGCGATAGAAAGGAGAGCAGGTTTATTATCTGTAACAAGAGAATGTACTCATAATGATGGTACAAAATAGTAGACACTTCTCCAGAGAGTTGGCATGGAGACCAAAAATAGGACACTTTCCTGAATGTGGGATGGGATTGCCCCAATTTATTTTAGATTTTAATAAGATAGATAGATAAGTCTGTTGCACAAATAGAAATTTCATAGGGATATCATTCCAGTAAAATTTAACCATGGGTTATATTGAGAGATAATAATGCATCTGGTCCAAGTGAGAGCCAAGATTGGAAATTGAATCAGCCAGATAATCAATTAGTGAAAATTGTTTTCAACGTAACTATGCCACTTCCCGCCAGCTAACGATCTAGTTCTCTTCCTAGAAATGGACTCCAGCAGCAAAAAATTCATAGTCATATTTGTAAAAACTGCAGTGGGTCCAAGTCAGCAGTGTTGACCCAACCTAATCTGAATATTATTCATCAACAAATAATGACAAAAATTTTTAAGCTGAGCTTGCCAAAGGTGGGGGAAGGATATACGCATATTTGTAATTATGAAATATTTTCCAAGACCAAAGTCCTCTCAAATCAGAAAACTTGTTACTTGTAGATTCTAATGACAATGACTGCATATAAGACAACAAAAGGAAACAGATGATTATTCTAATAACAACGATCACAATTCAGAACTCTAACCATTGTTCACAGCAAAATCACGGCTGTTAATTGTGAAACATCAAATATCTGTTCAACGAGGGTTTTTTAAACCTTCCCCATATAATTTCTTTTCTACATGCAAAAAAATAACATTGTTAAATCAATATGGTTCTCTCTGCTACAGAGGTATTTACATCTTTAAGAGACTATTCATGCTAGCAAAATTTAACTGTATGTGGAAAGGAAGGAACTAAAGGTAATTGCATCCCTATCAAAATTTGTTGGATTGACTGGTACTATTTCCTTTTAAAATTGGAATGGTAACCAAAAAAGTTAATTTCTACAAATGCAGGGAGGAACACTTTCCTAAAAATACAAGTAAAAATACCCAATAGATTTCCATCTTGCCAATTATAAATGTACAATAGGCACTAGTAACATAAATACCTCATTTTCAGCTCATTTATTAAATATTTTAAGCTTACAAATGGATAACAAACTATCTATCTACAGTTGTCAGGATAGGCAAATGGCCAGGGCTAATCAGTTTTACTAGATTTATAATACAGCCAGATAAAGAAAAAAAGAAATTAAACACGAAACGTGTCTCTGAGTCTAATACTATCTTTGGTTTTTTCCATATTTACAAAAATATCAATCACTGACAGATTTTTAACTCCACCAAATGCTCCGAACTTTTTATTTTGGAAGGAGAAATTTTACAAGCAGACGAATCGGGGAACTGGCTTTGTGCCGTCAAGAGACTTCAGAACTACCCAGCCCTGCAAGCTCTTACCCAGGGGAAATCTCAGCGTAGCTGGTAGCACCAAGCTGACTCAGTCTCAGCCAACCCTGATGATTGCCAGCAAATTCAGTTTGACTCCTTACTAGTTATCCACACACACACGCGCATCTCCAAATTTAAGTCTTGTAATCTTCTTCTTACCCTCATATTTCAAGGAAATAATAAATCAAGATTAGTAATAAAGCTATTTTGTTCCAAATTCAGTCTGCTTATGTATCTATGTAGAATGTTTCATTCAAATACTGTAAATTTTAGTCACCAGCATCGACAGAAAATTCTTAATAAAAGACAATTAATTGGTGGAAAATAACTCTCAGAATAAAGGCAGCCTGCTTTTGAGACCAGGTTCTTCAGCTTCTTTTTGAAGCCGTTCTGCTTTCCTTAATCTCTACTGCAATGCGAGGGGAGCAGGCAAGGGGAGAGAGACGGCTTACACAGGGGTGGGGCGGGAAAATAAACCCACCGCCACTCTGCGGAATAACTGCTCTTGTCCTTGCTCTTGGAAAGGAACTCTCTGTCTTATGGATCTGCTAAACTATCACCTACTTAAACAGAAAGTAGATTTAAGCAACTACAAAAATCAGTAAGTTCCAAATTTAAAGAGTTATCAGAAAGCGTGCAGAGTTTTGATTAGAAATAGTCATCTTCTCAAACGCTAAAGAACTTAAGAAAAAAAAAGTGTTTAGTTCAGAGTTATTTTAATTAAAAACATAGAAAATTAAACCTTCTATAGCATTACTGTGCTGTTTAAAAGTTTATATCCTGCTTGCTTCACTCATCTAAATAATCGCATCCTGGCAAGTTTAGGTTTTCGAAGATTAATTATCCTATCCAAAGATGATTCATTTGCCTCAAGAACATGTTCTCTCAAGAGCTTCTCTTCATGTTGGTAAACTGATAAGATATCAACATGTTTATATCCTACTAGTAGGCTATAATCCAGGCTTTGCAGCACCAAATACCATTTGAAATATGAAACAAGCTCTCTACTAATTCTTAGCTGAGGGATGAAGCTCACTGACAAAGGAAGCTGATAAATTCCCCCCAAAATGGCTATCAGAATTTCTCAGCAAGGTCTCCTGATATGACAGCCTCCGTGCCGTGCCCTGCGACTGTGGAGCTGGAAGGGTTGCTAGCTGGAATCTCTTGGTTTCTTTTGCAAAATCTTTGACAAAAATCTTGATCGCTCTCATCCTTCCCAAAAATCAAAGCAAGCAATCATATTGCCTTCAGTAGAACTTGTACCAAGACTTAAATGTGCTCCTGTTACCAATTCTGTGATTGATTCTGGTGGATATTTCGGTATTAGTAAATATTTATAGAATTTCAGAATTTTATATACGCTATTATTTCTCCTTTTCCCTGACAGAAACCTTCTGGCTATGAAAATTGAGTGGCACTTTTCTGAAGCCACGTTCTGCTTCTCTTCTTTCAACTCTTGCCTCAGTCATCTTAAAAACAAAAATAACCTCAATCTAGTCTGGTCTTTCCATTAGTCTACTTGTAGGTAGGTATCATAGGGTAATATAAACAATATTTCCTTTTTTCTTTTTTAAGGGGTCCATAACTCTTCACCAGCCTTTGACTGTGGCGATAGCCTCTAAAAGCAGGAGTCTTCACAGGTGGTGCTTTAACACATTGTCCCTGTCCCTGCTGTGACAATCTCATCTTGCTTTCATAATTTCTTAACATTTTGAAATGTTTACAATTTGATACAAACACATTTTCTGAATAACGTTATTGAGAGTACTATAAATCTGCTGTTCAGAAGTCCCTCTGGATGACTGAATAATTATATAGCTGAAAACACTTCTTTCAAGATAAGAAGCAAAACGTACTGAAAATATTAAATTATTAAAGTAAAAATTGCTCTACAGAAAAACAGGGCATGACAAGAAAACCTATCTGATCAGAAGCTACATGGCAAGTTTGTAATTTAGCACTGAATTACACAATGAATATAATTCTGTAATGCCTGTCTCTCGCTAAAAAGCCCACGCTGGACAGAGTCCTCGCCCCCTCTCCAGGGTTAAGGATTGCCCCGGGAGGTGCGCAAGCTGGACCCCGCTGCAAGAACGCCGCAAGCGCAGCACGCCGCAAGCGCAGCACGCAGGGCGCTGGTGCTCTGTCTCCAGCCGGCGTGCTGGCCTTCTGCGGCGGACTGCGGCATGCCGGGAGATAATCAGCAGAGGCTGCTCCACAGCATGCTAAAGTTCAAAGTATTACAAGCTGGTGCCTATACGCAATCCCTACAGGCTCTGCGCTGAGCCACATATCGGGAGTGTCATCTCCTCTTAATCTAAATTACAAAAAATTGTATTTCCATCAACTCCAGAAGAGCCATCGGGTGTATTCTGCAGCCTGAGCTCAGAAGCAGGTACACTGCAGGTGGTGAACAATAAATCTACTTGCTCCTGACTCAAACACAACATAAGAGGTCAAAAGTTGAGTGTGGGCACTTACTGTTATTTGTTTTCCTATTGTATTTTGTGTTAGGTCCATTTTTGAGTCATTTTATAAAGACGGCGAGCTGAGACTGGATTAACGATCTGCTCTCAGGCTCCTTTGTGGATGCACACATCGGAGTAGTGTTGTTTACACACGGCTAAATTTTGTTTAAACACGCATGGCACGAGGAAAGAGAAGATGCAAGTCCGACATTCAAGAAAATAACTTTTGCATCTCTTTTAAAAAGAAGTTGTTGGAAAAGCTGCTGGCCGCTGCAGAAGCCCTGCCTAGTTTGGCTACTCCTTTCAGACTCGGTGTCAAAATGGGAAATTTCAGTGCTGCCCAACACAGATGCTGCATCTCGACCTTCCCAGGAACAGAACAGGAACTGGTGGCTAATGAAAGTGTACTACACGTTTTCCTTTGGCAGCAAAGAGGCCAAAACACATCTGAAAGCATAGAAAGAAAAAAAAGTAGGATGCACCTTTTTATTCCAAACAAGAAGAATTACTTGCAAAGAAAGGAGAGTGACACAAGTTCATATATTGAGTTTAAAACGTATGTATGCAGGTAGCTGTGCACATGCTACAAGAATTTCAAATGCATAGGGGCTAAATCTAACTTTCAGTGATGTTAAAAAGCTGTTTGGTACTTACTTCAGCAGACCATAAGTGATTTTATATTCAGCAGAATGGGACAGAATGTATTTCTCTCAGGTACAGCAAACTGAGTACCTTGCAATGAAAGGATGCATTGTTTTGTTCTAACTAAAGAGAAATAGTTGATGAGTGAATAACAGCATGATCTAAAGCCTATTGAAATCAATAGAAAGATTCTCATTGACTTCTCCAGGCTTTGGATCAGCCTCAAAAGAGCAGCTATTTCTCTCTGATACTGCAAGGAATCAATTCCCTCTCCCAGCGGTACTCTAAATAATTCAGTATTTTGTCTCAGATCATTTCCTAAGAAAAATGATGAGGATGTTGTTTAAGTGGGCGATACCCTGAAGTGACAGAGTTTACAGTGCATTCAGCCATGCAAAATCTCCTCTGTGTTGTACGCCCGCACAAAGACAGGGCAGCCAAAGCACCCCTCGGATGCCACGGAGTGCCTACCCACTCGCCGGCTGCAGGACAACACACAGTCACGCTTCTCCTCTCGCTGGCCAGAAAGAGCTGTATGAATTTTGCTAAGTCTCGAGGAATGCCTGCACCGTGACGTTTCTTTAAAGAAGCAAAATTATTTTTTCTTTGCAGCAAAATCACAATCTATTTGCGCAATTTGTTTTGATGCACACAGAAGGGCAAAAATTGCACTGATGATTGTATTATTATTTACCAACAGAAAAGATACTCTCACCATTCCCCAATGCTTTTGCTTTATAGAGCAAAACACAACATGGAAATGATATCTTCTTTTTGAGCTCTTTTGTTCCACATGAAAAATGAATCAGTAAAAAGCAAACCAGCATTAGATTGAGGAACTCTGCCCCAAACCACAGCAAAACTGGGGTTGTTCAGCCTGGAGAAGAGGAGGCTGAGGGGAGACCTCATCGCTCTCTACAACCATCTGGAAAGGAGGTTGTAGCAGGGTGGGGGTCGGTCTCTTCTCCCAAGTAACAAGCGATAGGATGAGAGGAAACAGCCTCAAGTTGTGCCAGGGGAGGTTTAGATGGGATATTGGGAAAAATGTCTTCACCAAAAGGCTTGTCAAGCATTGGCACAGGCTGCCTGGGGATGTGGTGGAGTCACCATCCCCGGAGGTATTGAAAAGACCTGTAGATGTGGTGCTTAGGGACATGGTTTAGTGGTGGACTTGGCAGTGCTAGGTTAACAGTTGGACTCATTAATCTTAAAGTTCTTTTCCAACCTAAATGATTCTATGATTCTACAAAAACCTTACTAATTTTTACTCTCCTGCCATAATCCGGCGGCCTTCTGCACACTAATCCCAACCATAAATGATTCTATGATTCTACAAAAACCTTACTAATTTTTACTCTCCTGCCATAATCAGGTGGCCTTCTGCACACTAATCCCTTTCTTTCTCCTGTAAATGGGAGGAGCCTGCTGCGAGTTGTTTATGGACAGTTCAAACGCGAGCTGCAGCATCCGTGCCATCTCCCACGCGCAGAGGCCGACAGGAGCACAGCCCCACTCGCAGTCAGGCTTTCTTTCGGCCGGCGGCAGAGCAGCGCTGGGAGGTACTCTCCCCATTTGCACGGAAGGACAGCAATTGGCAATAAGCGGTTTTAAGGGTGAGGGAAAAAAAAAAAATCCCACTTCTCCACTCCCACCAGGCAGCTACCTAGCAACAGTTGACAAATGCACAGGATGAAATTGGTACCGAGCTACGGCTCACGCGATTATCCCCCTTCCCTCTCACTTCTGATTGAGTTACACCTGTGGGGAGCATCTCGCCAGCAGCACCTCTGATGAGTGCAGACGTGGCAGCTCTGGCGCATTCGCCGTCTTCAATTCCCGACACAAAGCACAGCCGCAGTCCGGTCTTCCATCACCATCCATGGAGAAATACTAATCAGCATCTGCCCAAGCATGCTCCTATTTTCCTCCCAACCTCCTTGCTGTACGCATATATGCGGACTCACGCTCTTGGCTCACTGTCCATTTCAGCTGAGCTGGATTATAGGCAGTACCACCTGCTTCCAGCACCAGGCGTTACCCCTCAGGTGCACTGTGGTGCCAGTCCCAAAAGCTTGGCCTGACTCCTGTGCAAAGCCTGGAAATCCTCACATACAGCTAGAAACCTGCCGCTGAGTCCAGCTCCCCCTGCCAGCCCTTCCCTAAAACCAGGCAAAGGCAGGGGCTCTTCCCCTCGCTCAGGGCTGCGCAGTGATGTTTTTTGGAGATCAGCTGGGCATTTCTGCCAAAGCCCACCCAGCTGCTCAGCCGGGCCGGCTGGACGCTGCTCACCACTGGCACAGCCGGGACAGCCGCAGGGCACTGCTGACTGCCCAAAACCACTTGTGAAATCATCTTCATGGGTGGTGCAAAATACACCCACTGTCCTCCAGACGCCAGGAAGCGCGTGGCCGTGGCAAGGCCGGAGGCGGGATCCTCAGCACCCTTGCTCCGCCGTTCGCCTAACACCGCCACGTACAGCCTGATTATTTTTTTTCTCCATTAAAGTACTTCTGCTCTAGTGTTGGAGAAGATTACATTTGCTAAACTGAGCTGCTACTCAAGCAAAGAGACTCAGAGTATTTCTGACATGTCCTTCAACTTTGTCAGAAAGTGCTCTTTTGGTTTCTCATGGTATCGAGACATTTAGGAATGAATTTCAAAGACATGATAGTAAACAGATACTGAAAAATAAACACTTTCCAAACTTCTAGTCAGAGAAAAATTTATCTGTAGATAGATGAATGTATTCCAGCAATTTCCATTGTTGCTTTTATATTATGGTCAGCTGAATTGCCTGCTTTTCTGGAAAAGGCTTTCAAAAATGCAGCAACACACCATTAGTTCTGTATCTATTCATTTAAATATCCTTCCTAAGCCTTCCAACTCAGATCCCTCCTCCCAAACTGGTTTTTGATTAAACAATTTGTTACAATACCAAGGAGTTTTGGCAAAATACCATATTTAGGACTCACTGTACCAAAAACCATGAACCATCTCTTTGATTTGCTGTGTGTACCTCCAAAGATGAGTTAATATCAACATCGCTCAGTCATTTGAATTGCCGTAACAGTGCCCTGTGAGCAAACTCTAAGACTAAAAGCAACGATTTGAGTTGTTTTAATTAGCATTTTGAGTTGTTTTAAAAAAGAGCAAAAACTCCTTTTTGCAGTTTTTTAACGAGCAACATAGAGGAGAATAAATATTAGAGTTAGAAGCTTTCTTCTAGCACAACCCATTTAATGTATTTTATATATGAAGCATTTTAACTTTTTGCGTGGAAATTTAGGCACTACACACAGAAGACACGTGCTTCTCCCACACACACAGGCACGAGCGCCAGACTCAGTATTCAACCCCTTTCATTCTGTGTTAGACTCCACAGCTCGACTGTCGCACCGAAAAGACCATGATAAGCATTCGCGTGCATCGCAACAGTCTCGTCGACAAGGCACAGAGTAATGCCTACGGGTGCCCTCACCCTGAACCTCCATTTTAAACAACAGGATGAGACTCTGTCACAGTCCCACGAGTAAAGGGGAAAGACAGCACAAGAATTTCGTAGTTATACATATCCAACCACAGAAGAAATTAGCTGCTAAAACACCACTTCCTTTTCTAATGAGCAATGAATAAAGTAAATTTGAGAGCTGCTATTTATTACGGGGAAATTAAAAACGCTCAGAGCACGCAGAAAGCGAATTTATTGGGGAAGACATTGCAACCAGTTCTCAAATGTATTAACCCCTGACTGACACGGGGGAGAAATGTTCAGCTTTTTCTTTAACCAACCCTGGTTTTGTGTTATTAAACGCTCCCACCACCGTTGATAAAAACTAGCGGTGCAGGAGACCCCATGCTAGCTCTCTTGCCTCTTTTCCGCTCCAAGCATGGCTCTGTGCCTTCGGGGGGCTCCCAGCCGGATCCCACACCGTCGGGAGCATGTGTACACCGGCTCTGCTGGGAGACACACAAAACCGCATCGCAGCTCCTTTGATTCTGTACTTTCTGTCCCTGCCTAGATAACTTTTCAGAAGCTGACAGAGCCTTTACAATTTAATTGGTGTTGACACCTTTTGAAGCAATGCCTTGAGGCGCCGAGGGTCATTGTCTACTTTTTCCTGCTTTTCTGCGGCTACCTCCATTTGGCTACCTTGCAGCCTGTGGCTCTACGGTGGCCCCTGCACTCTTCATTCATATTTGTACTTGTACCGGGTCCTGTTACAAGGACCCTTGTTAAACACCCAGCAGGCAGCACTGAATAGAGATTTTGACTATCTGGGATTTGAAGGCCTCTAGCAATAATGGAGAAAGCCCTGTAAACACAAAAGTATCCCAGTAGCAGTGGGGCGTTAACGTAATCACGCATTTATGCCACAGGACCTCAGGACCGAGCTCCTTACTGTCGATTCACCAGCTATTAAGCCTTGGTAATTAGGTGGTTTCCCGTGACTTTTCTTTCTTGGGATTCACCAACTATCATTTTCCATATGCCCCTTTTTCCCAAGACTGCTACACACTCTCACACATTCAATATGCCAGGCAGATGGTACCATGTACCAGCCTCTGAGCAGCCAAAGCCAATTCAAAACGAGTAAGAAGGGTCAGCCTGACATTTCCCAAAACTGCCCGGCAAAACTGGATCCAAAATTCATGGAGGTCCCACGGCCTCATGATCGCAAACACATCTCTCCGGGTTCAGCCCTGCAGCAACCGCGAGCAGTGAACTACTTATGGGCAGTCACAGCCCCAAAGCAGCACTTGCACAGAAGACGAACAGGAGAAAGACGCCACCAGCACTTTGAGAACCTTCTTTTACTTCATAAACAGCTTTTAATATGCTTTTCAGTGACTTTTTCCAGGTTTAAACAATTAAGGCTCCCAAATTTCCTACTGAAAACACAAAGGATTTACTCGCTTTATTTGGCCCCGAACATCAGTCAGCTTGGGGCCAGTCTCGTTAGTCAAACCTGATGGTTGGGCTTTGCATTTTCCAACCTTCTCTTTGCCACATTTGAGAGTCTGCTTTTCCACATTCATTCTGAATTCCAGCCATTCACCTCTGTGGATCCCACAAATGAGACTTGTAATTCCAATACGATGCTACCAACCGCTCCCGCTTCGTCACCTGGGGGGATGCTCGTCCCTGTGTCCGTGGTCACACCAACCCCTCGCTTCTACTGCAGAAACAAACAAGCAGAACCGAGTCCCTGCGCGCGCCTGCACCCCATGGAAACCGGAGTCCGGCTCCAGATCTCTACTCCTTGCTGCCTCCCTCACCCGCAGTCATGCCCGCAAGCCTCTGGCTCACAGCCAGCTGCAGCCATCCTCCTTCCCTCTGTCCCCCGCCTGCCTGAAAGATGGCTGCACCTCCAGGCTCTTTATTTGAACCGGTGCCATACCCTATACATTTCCATTACCTCAATTAACATGTGACTGTAAGAGTTGCCAAGAGTCAGAATAAAAACAACTTTCCACACACTGACAAAGCTGCATTCAACTGTGACAAAGGACTTACCTTTCTCATGCTCTACAAAATCCCTTTGCATCTTTCCATGCGCTTCTCTGGCATGGCACACGGGGCTTTCTGGAAGTACATCAAAGTCCAACAAATGGGGCAAAAAAAGCCCTTTAGGCACATGGAAGAAAGGAGCCGTTCTGGAGAGGCCAGGCTGGCCTGGTTATGAACAGGCACGATAGAGAGTTTCACAGAAACCGCCCCCGATGACAGGTATGCTGTTTCAATGAGCTAAATGTAAATAATGCCAAGAACAGCTTCCAGCTGTGACACGCTTCACACGGCTCTGCTGGCTCAGCCAGGAGAGGTTTCCCTTTGGCTGACGGAGGAAAACGCCATCTGCAGAGCACGAATGTCCCACGAACAGCATTAGCAGTGACAATTTGCTGCACAGACAGGGAGAAAGTCACTGGATGAGAGTTGATTACATCCAGCTAGGTGTCTGCTTCCTTGAAGACTAAAGTCAATCAAAAGGGCACTACAACTGAGTTAAGAGCACGCGTTGGGGCAGAACCTTGCTTTTCTTCTATTTTCATCATCTCGTACAGAGTCTGCAGGAGGGGATGGCAGCCAGTAAATAAAAAGTAAAGAAGCTCCTCTAGACTGGCCACTCTCTGTTGTGTAAGTTCAGCTCAGGTTGTTCCTTGCAACGATCAAACCAAAAATACAACTCTTTCCTCACGGAGGCAAGGACTTTACAGAGTCCACTGCAAAGTGCAGGGTATTAGCAACGCATATGCAGAACAACCATGTCTGGTCAGATGAGAGGCTGACCTCTCTTCTTCTGCAAGTGGCCTTTGTGCCCTTTCACTTAAGAGCCTTTAGTGAAACTTTCTTCCATCATTGTGCCCAGCCTCTTCCTGAGCCCATGCAAACTTTTGATACCCACCCATTCCAGAATCATGATGCTCGTTTAGAATATCTGCTGTTTTCCTAACGAATCATGCAAAATAGCACAAAGTACAGGAACTCTTCCCACAGCTAGAAGAGTTTTCTCACGTTGTATGCTTGTCTTATTACAAAAGGCTATGGAGAAAACATTAGTTCTATTTCTGAAGTGTTCAATATCCTCCTTTTGTTTTTTTTTTTTTTAATTCTCCTGTATTCTCTCCAAGATGGGAGAAGCATACCCTATTCAAGGACTTCTACACACAGCATCTGCTGAGCCAAAAGCAGCCCCGTGCCTCCCCTCCCTCTGACATGCGTTATGTGGGAGCTCTCTCAGGCCCTGAACACAGGCAGGCAAGAAAGGATATCCCTGTTCTTTTTAACAGCTAGCGAGGACAGATTATATTTAGGTACAGTCCACACCCAGCAAGGGACAAAGGCTTCCCTAGCATCTGCTACTCAGGCCTGTATCCTTGGGGCCAAATAGTCATGCTGATTACAACGTGCTCCAAAATCTGCTCATTTTAGGGAGACCAGGACTAAAAAAGTCAAACTAAGAATTTCTCTAAATTTACAAAGGGACTTTGCTCTTCTTTGGGTTGGATTTATACCTGTTCCGGTTGTCTTCCGGGAATGTATCTCTGATTTACAGCGCACTGAAGATGAAACTGTCCATCTGACTCTAGTTATCAAAAAAAGCAATACTGATCCTACCGGGTGTCAGAGGGGGGATTACAAATGAGGGAAGGAGCCACCCCAGCTGATTAGACACACTTCAAAATCCTTTCCTTTCTGCATCCCGCATTTGCTCTTTATTAAAGCAAAAAATAATAATGCAGTGTTTACTTAGCGCACAGGGTAGCTGTAAAATTTAATTAATCACTGTAGCTTAGCTTGCTGAGATTCTTAAATGAAAAGCCCTATAAAAATGTGAAGTTTCCTATAAAGAAAACCCCTCAAAATTGCCTAACTTCCTGCTTTTGTATTGTACCTTCTGGCACTGCTGGCTGGGCACTGCCTACAGTCCCGATTCAGCACATGACTTGGAAGTAAGCATATACCTAAGCCACTGGACACCAAAGCATGCATTGATACGGCTGACCCAGGACGGACTTAAATTGGTGCTCTATAGATTGTCTGCTTCCGTATTTCCCGCCCCCCTCCGAGGGAGTCCAAATTACCAAAGGAGCCTTCCTTTCTCACTCCCACATTTCCAAATGCAGCTCCAGGCAGAGTCGAAGTGTGAGCCCCCGTTTAATAGTACCTTACTTCGTTAATAACCTTATGGGTCTGAATGAGTGGGCTTACTGCACGGTATATTATTGTGAACAATAATTACATTTAGGATTGCTGATCTAGAAAAAGCAAGATCCACAGCCACCCCACTCCCCCTTCAAACAGCACTTGCCTGGGAGTTGCCCCAAGGTGTAACACGCGAATGCACACTGTGGTACAAAAGATGAATGCTGTATCTCAAGTGTTTCTTTTGTCTTCTGGGTAATTCAGTTTTATCATATGAATATATACTGTTACAAGCGGATAATCCCTACAGATCTCCTTTCTTCTAAATCAGATACGCTAGAAGAGAGCAAATACTCTTTTTTTGCCCTAATTTACAGCCTTAAATAAAGATTAGGACATAAGGATGAGATGAGCACAGAATGTTTCCTCCCCTCTACTGATATTATTTTCATTCTTCCAATCTCAGCAAAAACACCTCATGGGTTAATTTTTCAGTTACAGGGAAAAGCAGAAAGGGAAGATTGCCCTTAGTGAGACACAATCACATGCGCAGGTTTTCTTGGATCAATTGCCAGCATCGACACCGTATCCTTCAGCTAGCAGTCTGTGATGAATGGTACCCAGCAGCACTGGAGAGAGCAACGGCAGCCAGGCAGCATGGGTGACTGCGTGCCCTCCTAACTGGCTGATGAATCGGGAAACGCAAGAGAGACTCGGAGCGTGGGAGCTGGAGTGGTAAATGTTTTCATCTTTCTCTTTTATGATCTTCCCTTTTCCATTTATACAGGACATTTTAGAGACTGAGCTTTGTTACAAACTATTAGCCCAAGGCAGCGGGCTGGGGAACTGAGATTTCATGGAAAGACTGAGCACAAGAAAGTGTGAACAACTGGAACTACATGTGATAGTAGTGGTTTGTTATTGAAGGAATTTCTGTTTGGATTGTAGTTCAGACAGTTGCCTTGATGTACTGGAATGGAAATCGGCACCCAACGTGCCTAGAGAAAAACCACAGAACTGTCAAAAAACACTCTCCTTTTTATCTCCCAGAATCTTGAATTTGAAGTGAAAGGTCCCCATTCACCCACTACACAAAAAATACAGCTCGGCAATCACAGTACTGTGCAGTACCACGCCACAGAAAACAAGACAAGCAACTCCCCCCAAAAAGCACCAAAGTGAGACCCTGATGTATCCAATTGCCCAGACACGCTCTGTCACACTCCGCGATACTGTAGAGCCTGGCTGTAAGCAATCCCACCTCTGGTAATGACCGAGAGCCAGGGAAGCACCCGTGCAGAGTGACCAGGCGTCAATCCAGGGCAATTCTACTGAACTCAGTTTTTATTCCATATTTTCTTCCATACAGTAGAGAAGAATGTGGTATTTGCCAAGTATACGGTGACCCATATGCGAGCAATGCTTTAATCTGTGTGTGATCAGTTTGTTCACCTGTGTTGCAGCTTCAGCTCAGCCTGGTGTAAGCTCCCTATCCTCAGCTCAGCCTGGTGTAAGCTCCCTATCCTCAGCTCAGCCTGGTGTAAGCTCCCTATCCACCACGACCCACGGATCCACACCAGCTGAGGGCACGGGCTCGGGCTGGCACACCGCTACGAGCCAGAAGTGACATCACGTTTGTCATGCACTTAAAACGCTCAGCTTCAGCAGAGCTTGTGCATGGAGGTTGTGCAATGGCTTCCCAGAAAACAACAAAAAAAAACCCGCACACACACCCGGGTGCTCATTCAAACGGCAACAGGCAGTCTACGAGTGCCAAGAATTTCTCTGGTCTCTTAACTAGCTACAGCTCTTAAGGACCAGGACGAGAAAGCTGGAGCAATGAAAACAATGTCTTTCCCAGCAGCATGTGCTTGGGATGGCAACATGAGCGGCTCCTAAAAAACA
>NW_008824996.1:606536-607278 GCF_000699105.1 Pygoscelis adeliae | reverse complement strand
AGAGATACCAGGGGACATCCCAGAAACCCTTGATTTCTCCGATGGTATGGCAATCTCACCCAAATGTTTCAATGTAAATGAAGATAAGTAGTGATGCAATGCTATGAGGTCCTGCATGGTATTTGCTCGGGTTTACTGCCAACAAGTCAAGGTGGGTACCACTGTGTAACCGATTTAATTCATGGGCACATTACAGAACCGCGTTAGATGGCCGAGCAATCTTGCAGGAGCTCTACAACTCACCAAAATTAAAAATATTGTCTACAGCTTGTTAAAATAGCCCTTTTTGTCCCTTCAATTGTGAGGGCACTAGTTGTGAGACTTCCTTCCTGTCAAATAAATAATTTGTTTTCCACTTGGAGGCAAACCAAACCGCCTACTGGGAGAGCTCTGCAATGGAAACGGCTGAGGAACAGAACTCCCAGTTGTGAGGAACTGAGGGCTTCAACCAAAGGGACATGTTGCTGTCCTTATTAATCAGTTTACAAAATATGAGATGATAGAAGGAAAGGGGAGTTCCCCTTGTTAAACATTGTGCTGTTTTGGCTGGGGTAGAGTTAATTTTCTTCACAGTAGCTGGTATGGGGCTGTGTTTGGGATTTGTGCTGGAAACAGTGCTGATAACACAGGGATGTTTTCGTTACTGCTGAGCAGTGCTCACACACAGTCAAGGCCTTTTCTGCTCCTCACCCCACCCCGCCAGCGAGCAGGCTGGGGGGGCACAAGAAGCTGGGGGGGGACA
>NW_008824996.1:601894-606241 GCF_000699105.1 Pygoscelis adeliae | reverse complement strand
TAGTTGCTGGCTGGGGTTAAACTAGGACAAACATTTACCATTAAATCTCTGGAGGGACTCCTACCATAACTCAGGAATTAAAGAACAAGAGAATTAAAGTCAGTTCTTTCCTGCACCATGGTATACACGATGCCTGCAGGACAGGACAAAAATTTTCACCCTGAAGGGAGCATTAAAGATGGAACCATCTTCTCCCTTTGAGTACACCTTTGATGGGTGTAGGTTCCTCTCCTCTTTTGCTCTCCTTAATTAATTTTTATTAAATTACTTCATATGAAAACTTGAGATCTTTGGACAAAGTTTTTAATGATAGGAAACTGAATGTTCACATTTAAATACATAGCTTGATTTTCAAAAGTATAGGCTACAACTAATGGACTTACAAACCCAGCTTTACCTTCTATTGAAGTTATTTTTGCAACACTTTTTAGTTCATTTTTAGAGTATTTTGTAGAACAATTCCATATTTTGTCTGCCCTTGCTTTTATGGGAGAGGGAAATTTTGAGTTAACCAAGCAAAAGTGATTTCCAGGTCCTTCAAGCAGATGGAATGGAACATGCATGTTCTACCAAAAAAAAGAAAACAAAACTAAACCAAAAAAAACCACAAAGAAAACCACCATTTTCACACTTAGGTGGAAAAACATTTGAAAAATTGTTATAGTAAATCCCCAGACAAAAAGGGGGGTTGTCAGAAACTTAGGAGATATTGAATGATGGACACTGGAGTGAGGGATTGCCACAGTAGAGGCAATCTGACCTGCCCAGTCAACAAAAATCACACAGGCGATTCACCATGTCCATGAGTATTAATGACATATCTTTCACCTCAACAAGAAAAAATAACAATAATAATAAAAAGTCTTCCTTGGTCTACCACACCCATTGGAACATGTTCCCATCACCTTCCTAACACTCAAAGCAAAGAACCCTTTGGCCAACTGCATCCATCCAGGGGAGCAGGAACCAAGAAGGAACCAAGACAACAAGACATGGGTGAAGACAACAGGGGACGACTACAAAATCCAACAGCTTGGTCTGACAAACTGCACACCAGGCTGTGTTCAACAAACCAATATTCTGACTGGTGCGGGTCACCCTAAGCAAATGTCATATTTTGTTTATTTCGACAGGAAAATAATGGAAAAAAGGAAGAAGTGTCTGAGGAGGCCAACAGAGGAACCCAGCAAGAGTGAAGAATGTTTTGGTTACAGTCGCAGGTTGCTCTGGCAACCATGGGAGATTCCAGGAATGCTTTCAGCCACAGCTCTTGCACATAACAAAGCCTAAACTTGTCTGGAATATGTTTAGGTTTCATATAGTTCAGGCACACCTCATTTGTAAATAGTCTGTGTCACTTTTAATAGAAATACTTGTTCTCAAAACAAGTCCAAATAAGGCTGTCAGAATGACTTCAGTCAGGAAAATCAAGCCTTCCCATAATTCCAGTAGATGGTGAATTTCTGCGGCCTTCAGCCCTTGATATCTGTTCCCAAAAGCAAGTCCCAGCGCTGCAGCACTAGAACGATGGAAGTAGCTGTCAATGGTTGAGTCCCGAATTATTCCAACAGCCACAATGTATTGTATATAACGTGTGCATAAGAATCGGCGCAGGACTTGACCCATCTCCACTAACCTGATTTTGCCTGGTGGTATCCTACCTACTGGTTCAATTTGGGAACCAAGCAGAGTCCATTTCCCCATTAACTAACAAGAAGGCACCAGTGGGAGGGAAGAAGGGAAAAGATTCTCATTGATCTTGTGGATCTCTCTGTTACTGTGGCACAGAACATGGAAAGATTAGGGTCAAAACACAGCATCAAGCAAATATAATTTCCGGCCTTCAACTTCAGTCATGCAAGGACCACCTTTTCACCTCCACCTCTCTACGATTTCAGGCCAGAGCAGCCTGTCGTTGCCACTTGAGTCGTTCTACATGGAGCGGACAGAAATTCGTATTGAGCAAAGCCCATATGCAGAACCACCACTTGTCCTCCTGGCCTAGAGACCCAACACACCGGGGATGTGGAAAATGCAGTAATGGCACCCTGAAGGCCCTGTCAGTCCTGAAACTTTTCGAAGTACTTGGAGCTTCATTTTTCTGCTATATCTCAATAAAGTCAAACTTCCAGAATTAACCCCTAAATTTGCGTGGCAATGAAACACAGGAAGAGATATACGTTTATCAATATAACTTCAGAAAGGTAAGATGACATAATAGAGAATCAATCACTGCTGAAAGTAAAATAGAAGGGCAAAATAAAAGGATTCCACCTGCTTTTAATCCGAACCCACAACACAAGGGAGAAGTTAAAACTCAAATAGGTACATACGTTCCTTTGAAAGGCTAGGTCTGTGCTTGAACAAAAGAAAGAGGCTTTTCACTTACCTCCTGTGGTATCAAAGCGCCCATTAAAAACCAATAAAATATTATGAAGCTTTTTCCCCTTTGTGAAAAAGTGCAATTAATATCCTTCAGCAGATTATTATTGATTTTTATAAAGCAATTTACAGGCTTCTAAAGTCATGATTATTCAACCCTCTGGGTGCCAGAAAGGAAGAGTTTTCAGAAGTAGGAATCGTATTCTCATTTCCACATCAGCATGGCCAGAATTTACAGACTTCTGATTTTTTTTTTTTTTTTGCCCCCCCCGGATATTTTTGTTGTTGTTGATGTTGCAGTGCTCCAGCACAGGATTAACCCTTTTTTTCCCCTCCCACCTGAGACAGATTTTTTTTTCGCGACCTGTTCTTGAAGTATATCGCCTGTCAGATATTCATCCGCTACTCACGGCTGGCGGGTTGGATGCTCAGCAGAGTAGACTTCATGTCAGAAAATCAGCAGTTGCTCATATATCACACTGGTCATTAGTAGAGGATCATTCTGGACCTTTGCCCACAGCACCTTGCTATGGCAAGAGAAAGGCTATAAAACCCTAGGCCCTGTCAGCTGTTGTCATTTAGGTGAGAATTTATCAGGTCTCAGAGTGCCCTCTGACTGGATTATTATGAATAATGAATGAAGCTTTATGCCACACTGAGGCATTAATAAGACTGGGATGACTGGGAGAAATTCAGTACAACATCATAGCAGTAACTTTCTGCGAGCAAGTACACAGCTGGTGGGCTCGCTGGATCTAGCTTATATTAGATACTGCGACCGAAACGAGGAGCTCATTTAATTATTAAGCAAGTGGCACGATGCTTTTGGTTTAGCCTATGGGTGGTATTACTGACCTACTCGTGGAAAGCTTGCAACAAAAGGCTTTCTACCCTCTAACTAAATTCATTCTGCTCTTAAGAAGCTGAATCAGGGAACCCTCCCCAAAACAAAACCAGTGAATGTTAATCTTCATATATACTTTTAATCCAACTTTAAAAAAAAAAAAGTAAGAGCAACCAGTTAACAATAACTCCCTAAAATCTCTCAATACAGAAGTCGTCTAACCTGTTGGTGACACTCTGGGGATATTAGCCAGGATTACTGATTTTCTTCCTTATTTTTCCTCAGTTCGTTCAATATGTATCCCTACGGCGCACAAATGAGAAACAGAGAAGGAAGGAGACAAAAAGGCAGCCACTGACCTAACCGGGCGGGGGGGAAGCAACAACAACAAAAAAAGCAGATGCACAGCAGAGACTATTGGCAATAATCAACCTCCTGGTGCGGCAGTTCCAGCTGCACTCCAGAGGACCGAGCCCACGGAGCTGACAAGCACTCGAGGCTGTCATTTGTCTTGGTACCAGCTTCACTAGCAAAATTACTTTATAGGCCTGGACTCACTTTTACAGACTCTTTAATATCTTAGGTGCATAACGTCATTAAAACCTTCGGCTCTCTCTCATATTACCGTGTCCTCAGCAAAAACGAGAACTGCATGGTCTCTTTCTCTTTTTCAAACACCTTCTCTCTAAACTAATTTTCTTTTTGGTTTTTTCCCCTTTAATTTGGCATGCAGTCTCCAGCAAATCCAGATTCTAGTTCTTCCAAACGGCCCTAAATAAGGAGGCAGCGAAGCAGGACCCAGCCTGAAGAGCACCAACTGGAGACACCACGTCTCAGAAACACGACTCTTTTTCTCAGATAGAAACATATAATTCACAAAGAATATTTCAACTTATTACTCATGCACGGGCAAGCAGACTTGGCCTAACTCTCACATCAACCTCGCAATTAGTTGTTTTTGCAGCAGAGCCACTGATGCACAGCCAAGTTACGAACAGAGAGAAACTTTATCTTTTTAAAAGGGAACATGACTCTGGCAAGGGCTGGACATAGGAAACACCTATTTGAAAAGGTTCAGTTTTCAGCTTACTCATGCAGTCAGAAATGGAAAATGGAAGAGC
>NW_008824996.1:601199-601848 GCF_000699105.1 Pygoscelis adeliae | reverse complement strand
GCAGCCTTCGAGACCCAGCCCCTGGGAGCAGGAACAGACTTGGGCACGTCCACAGCGTGACCAGAATTTTACGAGTCATGTCAGAGAGGTTTAAGAAATTTTTCTCTAATATATTAATCAAATTATCAACCTGGATGCAACATTAATGATACAAGTTTTTAAATACAGTCATAATGTAGCAGCCCTCAAAACAAATATTAGGTAGATTAAAAGGCCGACTTGTCCCAACTCAGTTTCTGCTTTTTGGCCCCAATTGCTTGGACCTGAACCTCAGATAGGACGCATTTTCCAGTACAATATTCAAGATCTTATTTTCTTTGATTATTTAAGAAAAATCTGACCAGCAAGAAGAGAGAAATATACCCTCCCAAAACCCCCAAACTTTTTCAAACAATACATAAGAAAAAGTTCCTAGGACAGCAAATTTCATTATAATTAAAGAAGCCAGTACAATTCTGATTTGCAGTGACAATATGGCCCTTTTCCCATACTTTTGCCATTCTTTTTACGAAAAGGAAATTATAAAGACAAATATGATGACAACCCCTTCCTTTCTTTAGTACCTAGAAATAACGTAAAATGTTTTATTTCTGTTTTTTCAGTGTCAGAGGTCTCTAATTATAACAAAACTTAGTGTAATCTGGAACTC
>NW_008824996.1:570823-601184 GCF_000699105.1 Pygoscelis adeliae | reverse complement strand
CTGAAATAGAAAGATTCCTATAGATTTTTCCTTTCACTGGATTTAAAATATTTATCATTAGTATCTCTCACTGCATATTTTGTGGATAATAATATCTTCATATTTTTACTGCTTTGATCTAGAATGCCTCATATTTGCATCCTGCCACTTTTGTTATGTACAGGGAATTTAAAGATGACAGTGTAGTCATGTATGGTTTTTTAACGTGCAGATCTTTTCATATATCAGTCTTTCTCACAATGAGTCAAGAATGTAAATAGTCCATGCTCGATTTCACATTGGTGAAACAAGCTTTGAAAAGCTGTTTAGAAAGCTAGGAAACAGAAAACTGAGTTTTCTCTCATTTTTTATTTAATAATCTTTATGATTTTGGATGGTTTTCGTGATAGTAGGAAATTTTGTATGTTCACAGCATTTCTTCCCCGAGAGCCTCCTCTTTTGCTAAAGACAAAGACACGGTCCTATTTTGGATGAACAGCAGCAAGAGCGGGAGTAGAAAGCAGAGCTCCCAGTCCCGCAGTTAATTAAAGCACGATGGCTAAGGGCTTGGGGATTTTTGTTCGGGGTTGGTTTGTTGGTTTTTTTTTAAGGGGTCCATGGGAATCTGGGTGACAACAGGAACTGGGTGTTCACCTCACTTGAGTTTCCTGCCTGTCACATAACCCTGCTGAGGCTAAGCCGTGTTTGTAACGCTGACGGCTGATAACATCTTGTTTCGGTAGATGTCTACTGAGGGTTTTCCCCCTGTTCCCCATCAATGCCTTCTCTGATGGAGCTTCCCCACGTGAAGTTTGGGGGCAGGAGGTGCCGCTTAGCCCATTTCGGACATGGTATCCAGGCCGCCACCCCATGGGAGGGGGTGCCCAACAAGTACCGCAGGGCTGCAGAGGGGCTTAATCGTAGTCTCTGCATCGCGATGCTCTGTACAGGCAACACGGGAACTAACACAGTATCCCTGATACCCCTCCTCCCACCGCACCTCCTTTCGCCTCCCTTGGCTCGCAATCCACCCTGCTTTCCTAAAATTTAACTTGTACTCTACAACAAGTTATGTACGTGTAATTATTTCCACTACAATATTCAGCGGGCAGGCCTGCAAAAGCCCTGGGCGCCAGCGCTGCGTGCACAGCGCAAGGACCGTTTCGCAGGGGCGGATGCGGGAGCCCGCTTTGCTGAGGGGACAGGCATGGGCTGGGGCACCAACATCACACCCTGCTTGTCTGAGCTTCTTAAAAGACAAAAAGAAAAGTGGCACTTTGGATACCAAGCATTTGCTTAGAGCATATTTATAAATGAGGTTACATGTCCTTAAAAAGACATCATCCTTCAAACGGTGCTGTCGGGCTAGGAGAAACCTGCCCCGTCCCGGCAGCGTGAATCCCCCCTGTGTCGTAAGCAATACACCAGAGGCAAACGTGTTTGTGGAACTGGCAAGAGGTTAATTTTGGCTTCTATGTTTTTTAAATAACCATTCGATATTTCAGATGACTTGCTGCAAAGTTACATTGTCAGCAACACCTAAAATGTGAGAAATCAATGAAATGTAACTACACTTCCCCCCCGCCTTTTTTTAAGTCACTGCACTGTGGTAGATAAGGGTTTACCCGTACAGTTACTCCTGAGTGACCGTAACGTTTCAAGCTGTTCTCATGTTTAACAAATGATTACCACAATTCACTGGAAAATGATATTCAAGAGGCAAACTTGCTCTGGGGGTCTCAGTGTCCAGGACTTGCACAAAGCAGAACAGAGTGATTCTTGAGGAAAGCAGGAAAGAAAACCTGTAATTTGTGAATAATGGCTAAAAATACAGCTTTGGAGGTACTGGAATGATTTGTGAATTCAGTTGCATTTCGACTACTGAAAATAACTAAACACATACATAAAAGTTAAAGTGGCCTCCTCCGCGCAATGCTGAATTTTCACATGGGAACTGTCTCACCTTTTTTCTGGTGTGCCATTGTAATGGAGAAGCAGCACGTCATACAAACACGGTAGGATCCCTCTCATTTATTTGAGCCACCCAAGCTTTTAGAGCGTGCCTGTGAGCACCGGGGACAGCCAATACGGCCACACATCCACCATCCCTCTTGGAAGAAAGCATCCACTAGTGAAGTTGTGACGGATCCAGGAAACACACCTTCCCTCT
The DNA here is from genome assembly GCF_000699105.1 of Pygoscelis adeliae. Taxonomy (NCBI): domain Eukaryota; kingdom Metazoa; phylum Chordata; class Aves; order Sphenisciformes; family Spheniscidae; genus Pygoscelis; species Pygoscelis adeliae. The sequence continues at coordinate 599,035 of NW_008824996.1, read as the reverse complement.
CAGCCCCCATCCCTCCACACAAATCAGCCGGTACCTTATGGCGGAGGCACCACGGCTTCTGGCTCACCCCAGGGCTAGTTTTTGCCATCAGTAGGGCTCTGCATCGTTCCACGGTGAGCTCTGTGAGTCTCCTTCCCTAATTTGGGCCAAAAGGAGTAATAGAGGTGGAGTCCAGCTGAGTTTCCCATTGCGTGCGTCTTTCAAGACTTTACAGCAGAAAGCACAATTACAAACTCTTACCCTAGAAGAAAAATGTGCAAATACCTATAGCTCCACTACTGTAGAAGAGCTAAAAATCTGCATTAATTTTTTGACCATTTGGAACTTTAATCTATTTCCTCCTGCTTGCTGGAGCTATTCCTCTTTTTTTCAGTACTTCAGATTTTGGTTAAGCTGAATTTCTGTGAGCTCTGTCGTTGGGCACGCACTCCAGTTTTTGCTTAGGATGAAAGCCACAGGCAGCCACACTCACATCTCTCATTTTCAAGTGTGAGACTGTTCATGCAGGGAGACAACGCTACATGTTTTAATTTTTAGGCTGCATAATCTAGGAACAGTGGTATAACCACCTTTTAATTGTAATTGAGCTAATGGACACGCCTAAGAACACAAACACTGGCTAACTAGCTTTATTTTATTATCAGCAATAACAAGTAGCAACCCATTCATTTTAAAAGTCGAGGTATACACTATAAAGTTAGTAAGAACCTAGAGTCAATTAAAACAACAACAATTAGGGCATTTTATTGATTTTTCAGCTTCCTCCAGCTACCTTTTATCTGTAGCAATTTTGTGGCACACACTACGCTGATCTTGTAGCTTCCAAGAAAGATGATCATTTCCATTTAAAAACTGTATTTACTTTACTATGATTGCGCAAAACACGCTGCTTTAAAAATCTCTGGTTTACTATTATATATGTCTAATCTATGCCATTTGTTCTATTTTGTAAAGCTTAAAACCATTTTTCAAGCTTAAGATTTCTTAAAACTTGGATTAGGAGAGTCTGGAATAGGTGGAAGAAAAGAATAGTCTTAACCAGCCCATATTTTGTATGTGCTAATTCAAGGTTCTCTTCTGGAGAACTTTTTTTTCCTAAATTTATTTCCAACTACTTTTGTTTTCCTTGAGGGACCTTTGAAACACTATATTGCTACTTTTCATGTTTTTTATTTGCCCTCTGGAACAATAAAGGCTCAAAGGTTCATAAATATGCATTCTGTAAATGTATTATGCTGACAAAGTGTTGCTCAGATAGCTGCTCTTGCCTTTAGGGAATGAATAAGTTTACAGCATGCTTAAACAACAGTGTAAGGGGAAAGAGAGAGGGAGAGAGCTGTGTCAGCGAGCGGGATGAAAATGGAACAAAAGAATTATCCTGAATGCACAGAGAAAATAGAAAATAAAGTTAGGTGAGACACACAGCTAGTACCTTGCAGTAAGCAGGGGTGGGGATTTGAGGGTGTTCCTCACTAGCGATGTGCTTGAGAGGGCATCCTACCTTGTTTTCCAGGAAGGCTACGCAGCCAAGACATCATAAATATCAGACTTCATTTGCTAATTTTGGCACGTGAATCAGGGTAACTCCTTTGTTCCTCCCAAAACACTCTGTTCCTGGCAGGGCCCTTGTCGCGGTTAATTCTCATCCCATCAGACACAGACTTAGTTCTTCTGCTTCACTCATCTCTGCCTCGCTGGAAGCTTAGGGCTGATGCTTGTCGATACGTACACTTCTGGCAGGAAGAAGGCATTTAGCAATTAAAAACACAATTTATACACATACCTCCAAATTGGCATATTAATTAATGTTGATGTGACAGTAGGTTTTGACAGATAAGCCTCAGGACCAGCCAAAGGAGGAGGGACGGAGCACACATTTATATCTGAAATAAAAGCTGCCGACAACCCTTCCATCACATTCTTAGTATCAGGCATTTCTTAAATGCTGAAAGTTCACGTCCAGGTTTAGGAGCAGGCAGACACATCACAAACAGCAAAATGTCACGTTGTATTGCGCATCAAACTGCAATAAACCTGGAGATAGGAGCATTGCACAGTGATGTTTCTCCACTTCTGAGCAGCCAATACAGAGCCGATCCAGCTCAACGGGCTTCCGTCCCCACCTGACAGCGTACGTAAATACACAGGCATGCTACGCCTCTACTCTTCACAGGATGAGGACTTCTGCAAGAAGTAGTATCTTTACTTAAGGCTAAACAAACGTGCCAGTACTGTGAGCCTACCGGTGATCTCTTAGACCTACAAATCTTAAGACCCTGACATTTTGTACGGATAAAATCCAAAGGGATAAAGTTGCCAACCAGCTGCTACCTCCAGTATTTTCATAGTCTTCAAGCTATTGGCTAAATGTCTCCTAAGCAAATATATTTTCCTACTTCATCATCTGGGCTTGTGTCTGGTTCTTTTCTTGGTGAGTGTTTTGGGATCATCTATCATATATATCAATACTGGCTACTAAAAATATTCATTGTGGCCTGAGATTGTCTTCAAACTGATTTGGTCTTTCAAAAGCCTTATACCCCTCCTGGTGTCCTTCACTTCATTCTTCCGTTTTATGTTACGTCTCTCTTAGGCCGGGATTAATATCTAAAGCTTCTTGATATTTATTTCCTAATTTTTTTTCCATTCTTGCTTTGTTTCCTCTTCTCAACTGTGAGCAAAAGCAATTTCTATCTGAAGATTTAAAGGATGCTCTTTTAGCCATGTAAACAATTAACAATGCTTCCAAAAGTAAAATATCAACAGACTAAGAAACCCCCTTCGAATAATCTCTTGTATGTTGTATTCTCAAAAACTACCCTCTAAGTTGAAACCAAGTTAAAAATCTAGTATGCACTACATACCATGAGGAAAAACTACACAGTTTCTAATCTGAAGTTGTTCTCTTCAGAGAAGCCAAGTCTTTGCAAAAACAATCATCAAGCTATGCCTCATCAAAAACTTCTCCAAATGCTGCAAAGAAGCATTGCAAAATATATTTCCTGGTAACAGATTCTCAAGATACGTAAGTGCTATTCCTCTCCTGGTGTTCAGTGAAGCCCCAGACACTGCTTAGGGCAAGTTTGGGTGTTTGAGAACACAGCATCTCCACTTGGTCCTCCGATTGTCCCTGACGCTTATCCAGAAGGGAGAGCCGGAATTCAGTCTACTTCACAGTTCCCAAACTGGGGTGAATGACGCACATCCACCTCAAAGTCTGCAAAGGTGTCTGTGCCAGATGCAAAGGACTCGAAGGGAGTGGTGGAGGCTGTCTGAGAGGTTTGCCCCGTGAAAAAGAATGAAGAGGCAGTCAAATAATCACATCTTCTCTTGTGAAGATGTGACCCGCTGTTCCGACTTTCCCCCTCTCGCCCAAAGCTTTCCACGTGAAGCAGCAGGGGACCAGCAGCCTGCGAAGCCTCAGTTTTAGCCTGAATGGCTGAAACTCTCTCCGACAGGCATGTAAAGTTTGAAACAGAAAAGAATATATTTCACTAGTCCTCTCCATTCTTGTAACTCCGCTGCAGGTTTGGCAGCACTCAGCCAAACCCCAAGTCCTGTTTTTTTTCCTAATCCGTATCTCAGGTCAATATATTGCTCCATGTCCAGTGGCATTTTTGCCATCCCAATTTTGCTTTGCTGAGAAGTACTTCACCTGCTTGAGCGTATATTTATTTCCATACAGCTTTTTCTTAGTTAAAATGGTCAAAACTGCAATCTTCGATGTACAGTATGTTACTACATCTAAAACTGAAATGTTCACCCAGTTATTTCTCAACCCTTTTCAGGCAGCGACGCTGGATTTAACGTAAAACAAACTCACAAACAAAAGCCTACTTGCAGAGCACAGAATAAAAAAAGGATTTTCCTTGCTTAAGAGCGGAGCAGTCTTCCCCCCTTTCCCACCAATGCAGGATCAGGAAGTTTTCTTAAAAGTTTATCTTAAAGTAATTAAGATATGAACTTGCAAAAATAGAGCAGTGCTTTCCAGGAGTAAATCTGGGGCAAAAGCATTACAAAACTCCCAGTAAATATATAAGCATAAGAGAGTTTTAACCTATGTTTTCAGAGCAAATCTCAGCACCCATTCAACTGGCAAATTAACTTAGTGCCTCCTAAACCCGTCTAACATGACTTTGACCTAAAAGCCGCTGCTCTATTGATAGGACGTCATATAGATGTACCGCAGCAACGTAGTGGGCTTTTTCCTATGGGCCCTGAACTGTGCCAGACTGCTACCCTGAGCTCTGCCTGCAGACACAGACAACATCAGCTGAGCATCTGTGCGTGATTGTATGCAATTTATTTCCCTGAAATGGCACTGATCGCAAATGAGGGAATGAAGTTAAGTTGTTGGCCACTCGTTCAATTATGCCCCTTGCCAGTGAAAAGAAATTTTCATGGTATGGACCAGGCTAGGTTTTAAACTGCAATTGTATGCAATACATCTTTTGACAATCAATCGAGGATGAGGGAAGGGGGGATATAATAATCTGACTGCCAGCCAGGTTGTTCTGTCCGCAAGCATTCAATGGCAGAAGAAAGAGGAGAGTCCTAGAATGAAGAGGGGGAAAAAGAAATAGGCTCCTGGGCTATTCAAGACAGAGACAGACATACTGTGAGGGTTTCCAACAGAAAGATAACAGACCAAGACAGGGGATACAGGTGCACACACGTTCTGCATCTCTCCCATAGATCTAGTTTAATAAAGCACAATTTATGATCATTTTTTTCTTTTTTTATCTATTATTAGGTTTTTCAAGTGTATAAGTGTTTCTTAATCAAAAGAACAGTTCCATACAGCTCTTGACATCAAAGGAGAGCATTTCCAAAGCCATTACAGTATCAAAGTAATATTCTGTGCAGAATCTAAGGTGAACCATTGGAATAATCCTTCTGGGACAGAGATAAAAAAATGCTGCATTCAATGTTGCCCAGAAGCATCCACAGCAATCTATCAAAAAGGCCATAAAAATATTGGGCCACACTTACCTGGTGCATGTACTCACCACTACTATTATTTTCCTCCATTTTCTCTTTGTCTAGTTAGCTACTAATCTTACCTTTGTCTGAAAGTTCCTGCTGTATATATGAAAGTACCGAGGCTGATTAGCAAGTCACAGGAGGAAGTGACCTCTGATGTGCTTCAAATCCATAAACCTTTTATATAGTTGAATCACATTATGAAAAAAAGCGTTACGGCAAAAATAGCAGCGTTGTAGCAGCACTAAGGTGAGACTGCCTGATATTAGCAATCCTTTTCATGTGCCCTTAACAGATTTTCACTATGCCGAAGTCAGTTATTAGCGACTTCTCTTCTGCTTATTGAATATGCATTTAATAGTAAATTATATTTAACTACAGCAGTTTAGTTTGATAATCCATTTTGATGAAAGACTTTGGCCATCCAACCAACCATCAACTTAATTATATGCACTGTACAATACATAGACTTCTCCCTTCACCTATATGAGTGAAATACTGGTTTATTTGCAGAAGGGATGGGCAGTTTGGTAGCAGCCATGGCCAAGTGAACCGAGGGAGCGGGGGAAGAGAGGGAGAGAAGGTAAGGAGAAGTTACCGAACAGCAAAAGCTGTTCCATCTGACAGTAGTAGTTAACTTGCTCCTTGAACTTAACATCTGGTAACATTTTCATCTTCTACAAACTTGTAAAATGTTATGGTATTTTAGACAGTGGGAGTTCGTTTCCAAAAGACATTTTAACAGTACAAAGAGACCAAAAAATCCATTTCTTACTGGGCCATAGGGTTTTGTAATTCTTAACTCACAGCTTACTTCAAGAACACCTTAGAAGTTCTCCATTTGCTTAATTTTTTTGAGGTTATTTTTAGCATTCATTTTCATGAGGCATAATATGCATACATGGAAAGGTTGTCTCGTACATATCCTCATCATAAAGGGATAAATGTGGGTAGATATAGATGAGGTATTTTTTCCTTAGCTGCCTAATAAGGCCAGCATGGGAATCAGAGAAAACTTCGTTGCTACCAAAACACATCTAAAATTAATATCCACAGAGGAAGATGCAGTATTTTCTGCAGCTACGGTTCCCACCTTTAAATTCCCAGTTGGCAGTGCTGAGGGGCTGCGGGGGGGGGAAGGAATCGCTTCCCGCCCTCTTTGAAGGGGGCACAGTGGAAGGCACACCCCCCTGCCACTACGGGAGAGGGGCTGGCAGCCGATGGCATGGGATGCTCTGCCCTCCAGGGCATGCAAAGGAGGGCCGGGGAAATGAAGCCAGTTAGAGACTATCACGTCCCAACTCCTTCTTCCCCAACAGCACTGCTAAAGCCACATTGGAAACTGAACTTGGGGTTAAATGAAGCCAGCAAAGATTTATAGTCTGATATTAAATGAGCTTTAAAGAAACTCCAACATTGCCAATATGCAAGCAGCATAAAGAGTCACTCAGCCACACAGACCAAACACACCCATCGCGTGTGTTGTAGAAACTGTAACCAAGCCTCACTTTAAAACACAGATGAAAAAAAAATCCCTTTAAAAAGGTTTCTCTCTTACACATACATATATTGCTGCGTGATGGCTGTCCCCATATGTGGAATTAACACCTGCTCCTTCTGGGAAAGATTATTTTTAACAAGAAAAATATGTGATTAGGTGAGGATGCCTTGGTGAGTACTAAGCAGCTGCCGTGGCAGTGGGCACTGCACTTGCCACTCTCTCTAAATTAGCACCCTTCCAAAGCATAAAACAATCACACAGTCCTAAGAAAAATGCAGTCCAAACCTGCTGTGACCCAAAATGCAATATTCTTGCCTCAGTCTATGATGAGATAGCATGTAACAAACAGCAAGCCTGGAATGAATACTAGGCTTTTGTGTATGTACTACTGTAATTAAAATAGGGTTGAAGTACTTGCAAATACTACAGATTTACTAAGAACTGTCAAGATTGGAGAAAACTGGGAGGAACTGGAAAATTCATTTATCGAAAGGAAAACAAGTAGCTGATGATTTTTCACTATGGTCAAACAGAAGATAATGCACTATAAGAAAAATAACGGTAAGCATCATTTTTTTCCTTCCAAATTAAGTTTGTTCCAAAATTTGTTACAAATTAACGGTAGAAGTAGACATACCTGCAGATAGATCTTTAAAAATAAGAAGCTCCTACACCAGATCAAGGAAGTTCCAAAATAAAGGAGCCAGACTGCATTTTAGCAATGCAGAAGCAACCTGGAAGACACTGATCCTGATCAACCTCAAGCACCAAACTTGGTGTGCTTCCGAAAGCAATCCGAAAGCAAGGCAGTCAGGAGACAAAGTTATACATCACCTTCTGGAGCAACTTTTGTAGAGTTCACAGGCAAAACCATCCTTGGGAAGTTTATCTGTTTACTACACAAAGGATTTTAAGGGAGCTCCCCTTCTGAACTGGGCCACTTCTTTTTCTCAGCATCATAACTGTATTTTCCTTCACCTGGGAGAGGTTAAGAACCTCCTCCACATCTGCTGCAGATCTTAGGAGCATCCAGAAGAGGAGCTACACAGCTGAGCAGCTCACAGGATGAGAAAGCGCTGCTTCGGACCTGCGGTGAGCTTTCCGAGCGACCTGAATTAACTATGCTACCACTTCGCGGGATTTACTAAGCTTGCATTTGCCTCTTCACTCATGCTTGCTGCACACGTACAGGGGAAGAGCATACTGCCTGTCTTCAGAGGTAGGTAAAGAAATAACACAGGCTGCTCTTCCAACTATCTCATTCTGTTTGCACCGATGTCTTGTGATGGATTTAATAAAGCTTTTGTAGATCTCAAACTTCAGGAAAAACAGATAATCTGAGGGAGACATTTGCTAAGTATTTGTCACCATGCTGTCCTAGAGAGATCAAAAATTGAGAAACATGTTCATAGATGGCTCCCCCTTAAATCCATGCATAAGCGTTTGTGCTTTTGAACAACTTGACGGATTATTGAGGTATGCCTCTGCCTGACACAAAGTGAATAATCCTGTGTGGTCAAAAAACAAGCAATCACTATGAAATCACAGTGAACTGAGCAGTTCTTTATAGCAAGATATATGCTTCTATACTTTGCATTTAGCATAGGCCGTAACACTAAAGATCATTATTTGTATCTTTACTGCCTTCAATGGATTCTTATTTGCACTACAAAGTCTGTAAGCAAGAATCTTAAGTGAAATTATACATGGAGCTATTTATTACAGGTAAAATATTTCAAATTTGGTGCAGAAAAAAATAGCATGAGAAACTAAACCACTCTGGGGACAAGATGGAAGGAGGCAGTTACAGGAAAAGATTTCTATCCTATCAAAAATGTCTTTTTTTTCTCCTGCATATTTGAGAGACTCATGTATTCTCTTATTTCCTCTGCCTCACTTGTCTGCAAGATGACAAGTGATGCCCAACTACTTTGGCATATCATATTGCATTGTGTCATTCCACCACCTGCCAATGCCAGTGGCTCATCAAGCCTGAGAAATCAAAAGAAGCAATTTGTTAGAAATCGGGAAAAGGAAAAAAAAAATACACATTTTAGCCAAAAATAGAAAAAGTCATTTTGTATTAGTAAAGAGACCAAGAAATACTGATCTACAAAAGTAAGCAAGCATGAGTAACGTAAGTATCTCATGGGCAGATTCAAGGATTTAAAGGCATTTCACTATTTGTGTATTGATAGCTGTACAGAAGACAACATCTATCTCAGAACAAATACGATTCTGCAAAACACTACTGCTCTTTATACTTTCCTTTAAGGGCAGCAGATCTTGTGATGAAAGAAAAGCTAAAGAAACTAGAAGTTTTAACAAAAAAAATGTTATGGAACTATAACCAAACATGCAGTTTTCTTTGCTGGCAACAATAAAAGGAAGTGCCATTAAAAACAAATTAAAAGAAAAAAATCACTGTCTGGATCCTCATTTGTTCTTAAAGTTTAGTGCTGAATCAAAGAGAAGTATATTTATTATACAACCACAGAAAAATCCTTCATTTTTATACAGTCCACAGCTATCAACAAAACAGTCTTAAAAAAAAAATCACTATTTGCAGTGAACATTAATGGGCAAAATATAGACAGAGAAAACAGCAAGTTTACCAGTACCAGCCAAATTACAGCAATCATTTCAAAAGGTGCTATCCTTTGGGCAATTGCTTTGTTACTTGTAATGCTGCACAAGTACTCTTCATAAGAGTGTTTGCTTAAGACCTAATCCCACACTATACTGAGCACTACTTGAAGATCTCCGCTCAGACAAATTTTTTCCCCTCAAAATCCTGCATACTGTGGCCTCTCAGTTTTCTCGATAGCTGTCATGTGCAAATTATGTTTTGTAATGCATCCTTTGTGATCCATCTAAGTAACACAAAGCCTGCTCACAGGCTCCTAGTCCAACTTCTGGATAACCGGGACTGTAGCAAAGTAGTTCACGATGTTACCGGATTCTTGGAATGGAAAGGGATTTTAATGTCCCACTAGGGAGATGGGGAAAGAAACCACAAAAGCAATCTCATCCTCAAATCACAGCAGAAGTACATGAGAAAGCAAGCACAAAGTTACTAGGAGAATAAGGGAAGTACAAGGGTACCAAGGCAGATGCTGTGAAAAGGGTGTAACATTGAAAGGAAAGACTCTCAAAGCACAGAAGATCACAGAACGGAGCAAAGCTAAGAGGTGAAAGGCAGAACTGAGAGCTAAGCACAATGTGAAATGCAGGATCCCACAGAAATTGGGAATGCTAAAAAAGGCCAGAAGCACTGTAGGAACTGGCTACCCTCCAGAAAAAGAGCAGAAACCAGAGCTACGAATATACAGGAGGAGGGCAGAGATTGTGAGGTTTGCATGCTGCTCCGAAGTTGCGGGACTCCTGCTCATTTACACCATTTGCTATGAAGCATTCTGCCTGGGAACATCTGGCTGGTACACGATGGAAACCCGCCTTGCGCGAGTTGCACGGAAAAACAAAATGGAAACAGAGACATAATTAGGGCCAACCTGTACACTCAGGGTCATTAAGGTAGAAAGCGTGCCACGTTTTTCCATACTGAGCAGATCAGGCTTTTCAATAGCACTCAACTGATTTTTCTGATACCCAGTTTAAAAGCATCTACGATACCCGCATCCGCATAATAAATGCTCAGTACATGTAAATAATCAAGTCCCTTTATGGTGTCCAAAAATGGACATCCACAGAGTTCAACAGAATAGATATTCCTATGCCATACATCTTTAAGACTTTTAGCTAGTTTAGAGATACAAAGAGGAGGCACTACCATGACAGAATAATTCTTGCTCCATTCTTCTTTCTTAACTAGTAGGAAAAATAATTTGATTAACGTAAGTACAGGCAGAGGTGTACAGGAAGCACGCAAGTCCAAAGTAATGACTTACTATGGTTTTTAATATAGTTCTGGATGCAGAAAGTTTTAGCCATTAACTAAGTCCTATAAAGACGACTCTCTGCTAGATACACTCACTCATTTTGGTAACACTGGCAATACCCAGCATACAAATGAGTCGAGCGCAACGAAGTAGGCCACAGCATCAGTCGTTCAGCAATAAATGCTAGCAAGTCAGCCTTACTTCACTAAGCCGACACCGCCTCGCTCGTAACACACCGTATCGCCAGGCGAGAGCGTGGTTACAGGCCGCGCGAGCGCAAGTTGCCGTGGAGTGAGTTCGTACCATAGCCCCCCCAGAATGGCTCGTTCAAGGGTCGGCATCTTGGTAGGCAAATGGCAACACCGACAGTACAGGTGGACAAATCTACCTGAATGTGTCTGGACAGACTGAGCTCACAAGTACCATTTTTATTCATTTACAAACTAAACAAATCAGAATAGCCAAAAGATGCAATGTTAGTTCATGCAATCATCATCTGTTAGAGTTTGATACCGTACCTTTTTTTTTTTATAAATACATCAACAAAAAATAGCCCCAAGACTTCAACGACACGTTTGTCATATGACAATTACATAAACCAATTTCAAATGAGGCATGTGTATGTTTCCTATTTATGTCCTGTAGCAGAGCAAAAATGATTCTGATATACCTCCAGCAGCGTGTGTTCATTATAGGGTACACGTAAATTATTTTAAGGGAATAATACATCTCCAAGGACGTTTTCATGGATTAAATGTCAGGAATGAAACATTGCATTTCAACTTAGTTAGGACCTTAAAGAATGAATATAAAGACAATTATTGAGAGGTCTGAAGAACACAATTGATTTCTTTGCAATTTCAACTCTGAGGCACTTTATGCAGTCAAACAAAAAGAATTTCTATTTCAGGTTTTTATTACATAAAATTATGAAGTTATGTAAAGATGTAACGCTGACCATATTTTAAGTTTATGAGAGAACAGCAGAATATCTGATTTAAAAGGAAGTTGTGTTTTAGGATTGCATTTTAAGCACAGAATTTTACACTCAATTACCATGAAATAAATTACAATTATGATATACAGTTCTTTTTGTATAGGACCATCAAGCTACTGCAAAGTCAGAAATTAAAAATCAGGAGGAAATAAAAAGGCCAAATTCCAACAAAAACTCCAAAAGCAGGCAGAAGTTATACATTTGGAAGGTACTTTGCTGCAGGCAAATAACTGCCAGTGTTCCAAATCAACATGTGAGGCAACTTAGTGCAAAAGTTTATTTAATTACATGACAGACTGTACTCAATACAGAGAATATTCTCAATAGATGCACCACTTAGTTACAATGGGATTCTGATCATGCTTATGGCATTTGGGTACCACTCTAATAACAAAATCATAACTTGTCTAATTTAAATTTCTTACAGAAAAGAAATACAAATCATTAGTTGCAAAATATATGCAAAGTTCTCATAGCACACCATATTAGAATACCTAAGTTGTTTTTATAAAAGCTTGCGGCAGTTTTGAGAGCTACTAATGTTCTTTAACGAAAACATTCAAGACTGAAAACAACAATAAATGGGAAGAATATGGTATTTATGAGTAGTATATGTTCCATTTCGTGGATATTACCTGAACGTCATCTGTTTCTACCCATTTGGGACCATTGTCATCAACTTGTGCACTCTCAGAATGAAAAATAAAGCAATTTTCAAATAAAATATAGTTTTATAAATAGATTGCTTAGCATCACAAACATTTCATTACTAAATAGGCAGAACTTTGTTTTTTAAAAAAGTATTATAGCTCAAAGCAATCACCACCCTTTTGTCCCATGACAGCTTTAAAAGATGACAGCTTTCCAAATACTGCATTGGTGGAGTTTCACAAGGTCTTCTTGGGAATGGTGACATTGTGAGGGATGGCCAAACGTTACAGCAACAGAATGCCAACAACAGAGAAGGGTCAACTGCATGATCCTTTCCCCTTCGAGCTGGAGCTGACAATTCACATCGAATTGCCCACCGATTCTGAAAACTCCAGGCAAGCGGGTCATTTCTTCCAACTGGTTATCCCCAGAGAGAAGTAAGAGAAGGGGGAGGAAATACTGCGGCCCACAGGCCCTGTGCCGGCTGTTGGATCAATGGCCGGTGTCAGCAGGCTTCTATTTAATGATGCTCGAACCAGCGCCAGCCTTGCTAACGGCCATACTTACCACTGATACCCACACACAGGAAGCAGGGTTCTGGGAAGACCAAATAATTGCCTCATTTTGCAGTATGTGGCATATTTATTTTTTTTTTAAAGGTGTACGCCTTGCATTTTATCTTCATAGGATCAGTTCTTAGATTTTAACAAAGAAAACACGTTCACATTCACAACAGTGCAACGTGACAGTCAAGGGCAGCTAGTAGCAAGTACATCTGGGTGACTATAGATCAACTTACAAACATTTCCTATAAAGAAGCATGCAGCGTTTTGTAAGCCTTGTTAATATATATATAAATGTATATAAAATTACTATTCCATCTATATGGAACATTTTTTATTATAATTTTAAGGTGAGAAGTGTTTGGCAAACAAAGCAAAACCCATCAAAAAAATAACAACCAACAACAAAAACATACCACAGGAAAATACAAAAAACAAGACAGGGCAACCCTCGTCCTATTTCTGCTCTTATACAAGGACCGAGTTATCAAAGTCATCTCCATATCCATGTAAGCTCTGGAGTGGAACAACTAAATTACAAGAAGATGACGACTGTACGTGGTTCTTCAAATTACTGACTTACTACTATTATTGGATAGTCCATGCAGCCTACCTACAAAGGCTCTCCCACCTGAGGCAGGATTTTTCAGCCAGACCATGATTTAGCCCCCGAACACACAGTACAGTTCTCTCAGCTAGAGGAGAAAGGACAAGCAGTCCTTCCTTCGAATTCAGCCTAGTGGGTACTGCAGCTGGAGACCCCCGTACTTCCAAAGCCTATCAAGAGGCCACAGCATTAAAAACACTCTCCACAGTAATAATGCTTTAAGACCCCTGTCTTCCCTGCGAACTCATTAAAACTTTTTGAGGTGATCCTCAGAAAGCTGTTTTATGTCCGTCTAGCAGAGCTTCTGCCTTGGAGGAATTCCCTTCCAGCTACAAGTGGAAGCATTACAGCTGCTCAGGCTGGACTCAAGCCCAAGTCCTTCTTTGGGGGTTGAAATCAGTGCAACTGCATTTGGCTCCTTCTCCGCTTCTGAAAACAAACTTTGAATTCCTCCTATCCAGTGAGGAAAAGTATAGCAGGAAAAACTTTAGTCCTAACAGATCACAGTATGGAGAAACCATACTCTAATTATTTGTTTTAGAATAAGCAACAAAAATCATTGTTGCTAAGAACGTATATTGAGTCCTGCAAAATTAAATTACCTTACAAGATATTCTTCCACAAGAGTAAAAGCTCTGAATCATTTGTAACTTTTTTTTTGTTTGTTTTAGACTTTTGAATTATATTAAGTCATTACAAATGAATGAAAATCAGAAGAAATTCTACCATGGTGGACTTGACGTACATCAGAGATGTGTGTTTACACAGTACCTCTGACTTTCCTGTTTCCTGGCACCAGAGGGTCTGACCAGAGGGAAGCAAGAGAACGGAGCAGCATGTGCAGCTCCACCCCGTGCCAGTACCTGCTTGGAAGCAAATGCTACACAAGGCACACTCGGTCACCACGTCCCCTCTGCCGCCTGTGCTGCACTGATGTGGAACGAAGCAGACAAAGGACCCCAGCTGCTAGACAGTTTTTTTTTCCACGAGCAGGTGTAGGAAAACACATGCCTTGTAAAAGCTCCAATACAAAAATTATATACAGCCACCACTACCACCCCCCTGCCAGAACGACAACTGTTAAGTGAGATAAGATCAAGAAATTATTCTCGGTTTAAGGAAATTAGTCTCATAAAACTGAATTTCTGTCAAATTTCGAACTGAATCTCTTTGTAATATTCTTTATTTGCTTCCAAGAAGTTTGTGGTCAGACATTTCAAATTTTGAGTTATCATTTAACACATGGGAAAGTTTACCAAAACCAACTACTACTCTGAAAACTGCCCACCCTCCCACCCCACCCCCCATCATTTTCCTCCTCAAATCTCAGTTTTGATAAATCTCTCTAGGAAAGCTTCCACGAGCTCATGAGAGTTTAAAAGTAGAGTTCCCATAACCACCAGTTATTCTGATGCACGTTAGCTTCCTTCCCACCCCATTCCAGCGGTAAGCTACCTTCCTCAAGGCAGGCTCCAGAAGACAGAAACGCAAAGTTACGTTCAGGATCCCGACTTCCCTGCTTCACCAAGGCAGGCAGAACTGTGCTCTGCCAGGAAACATCTAGTAGATCTAAAAGGTAACAATTGAGAACACCCAGGCCATAGACATCACAGAACTTTTAAATCAAGTTTTACTGCCAAAAATTTTATTTTACACTCAAGTAGTAAATTAATATAGTGTACGTGTCATACAGGATGCAGAAGTACTACATGAACATATTTATTTGTTTGCAACAACAGTTTCAGAAAATAAAACATTGTAAGTTCTCTGATGTTTCAATACTCGACTTACCTTTTTTGCAATATAAAAAACATTTGAGGAGTGCCAGGAGAACAAACAACGGCCATAATTTGTAACCAAGGAGTTTCTGACTGAACATAAGGAAAACAAGGTTTACAGTGACGCTAGCTAAGCATTGGAGCAGGCTGCCCAGAGAAGCTGCACAATCTCTGTCCCTAGAGGTTTCCAAGATCCAACTGGCTGAAGCCCTGAGCCCTGGTCCGAATTCAGCACTGACTCTGCTCTCAGCAGGAGGCTGGACCAGAGACCTCTCTCAAGGTCCTTTCCAACCTGAATGACTCTACGATTTGATTCAAGCCCAATCAGCAGCCAAATTCAAACAAATCAACGAATGCTTCCCTTCTTCCCCTCTCCCAACAAAATCTTACCAGAAAATGCAATACTCATCTTTAATGATCATCTTTACAACGGTCCAGCACAACTGTTATCAAAGAAACAACCAGCAAATGAAGTGTACAGAACAGTATCAACACCATATTAAAAGACAAACTAAGAGCCTTTGCATGATTTAAAATTCTCTTTGTAACAGCAAACACATTTTTAATGCCAAATGTGTAAAGAGCCATAAACAACTGTATAACAATACCAGAGATCTTCCTAGTAATTTTTAAACGGGAGATTTCCTATTCACACTGAGAAAGGACACCACAGGAACGTAAGCAAGATAACATCAACATTTTAGTTTCCAAGTTTCTATTAGCCCTCCATACACTGGCAGTGCCGTGCCCCCAGCAAGCGCCCCAAGGAAGCCAGAGAATGAGGAGCTAGGAGGTGGAGAGGAAGCAGGGAGCCCCAGTGCTTCCCAACATCTCTATCTTGGGGACCATTTCTGTCCAGTTTGAGATGTCTTTCTATTGCTAGGATTTAAATGCAAAGCAAGCGGAACTATCAGGAAGGACTCAATGCACCTAGTTTCTTAATTTATTTTTATTTCCATATGAACAGAAGATTTCGATTAGACAAAAGGTCTAAGGCCTCCACCCAGCATTAAAGCAGTTGTAGAAGAACAAATTAACTAACGGTATGACATGATACAAACTGGCAACAAAGAATAAACATAAAACCTGAAAAACACTAGAAGAGTCTCTGTTTTGTGCCAACAAGCAGCTGATCCTCTAAAAGAAAAGAATTATTCTGGTGCAAATAAACAGTGATTAAATGTGTGTATACCCACACACAAACTGAATCTGACATTCAGCTTTACATCCTACAGTCCCAAAACCCCAAACTTCTTAGTTTTATGGAGGACCTTGCTTCTCAATCTCAACATGTATACGAGGATAATTATGAGCAATCAAAGGTCAGACAATTTGATCAACAGTGAATCTTTGCAAACATAGTCTTCCAAATCTGAAAGCCTGCTAAAACTGGGAAGTCAGATAGCACACCTACACAGAGAACCATGCAGTCCACCACGCAGGCAGATCTGACTGGGCTTTAAATTAGGGTAGCACGGATAGAGAAGTAGTACAGCACAGAGCTCCGTTCTAGACCTACAGGACAAATAAACATTTGGCTGTTGATAAGAACTTGCAGTATTGCTGCAAGTATACAGGCTACCTTGTTTGCAGCTGGCTCAACTGTATCTACACTACCCTGCAGTGTAATATAGCGTATCTTCAGTTAGGGAAGATACAGAGGGCAGCAAATAAGAGAAGCCAGTGTAAGGGTGGGACAGTAACAAAGAGGAGCTTTGTGCCTAATACTCGGGATCCAGCCAGTGAAGCTCTCAAGCACTTTCTTATTTCAAGCAACGGTAAAAGCACTGAAATCAAGTTGCTGTAACAAGAGAACTGTCAGCTCTATGTGCAGAAACAAGACAAGTTATATACAGTAAATACAAAGTTTTTGCCCTTCGTTTCTTTGTATCTGAACTGGTAGAAAACCAAATCAAGGCCCAAATTCAAGCACTTAAGTACTTGGAGAAATAGAATCTACTCCAGCTCCACAGTCCTGAAATAAGACCAAATCTGTGGGACTCGAGTCTCTTAAACACAAAACAAGTAGTAATTTGGTGGAGTTCCTTCTTCAGCACATGAAACAGCTAAAGCCCAGCCACAGGAGTTTAGTCCTGCCAATTTTGGTACTTTGAAGGGAGAAAAGAAGTCAAAACGACAGAGGTTAAAACAGTGAAGATAAAAGATAAGAAAGAACACAGATAGTGAAGAGGGCTGGAATCATCAGATTGTCTCAACTACTAATGTTGAGACATTTGATACACAGGCATGGGAGAAGTGTCAGGGATAGAAAGGTTGTGGCCCTGGAAAATAGGCAAGTAAAATTGTCAGGATGTTAGAAAATAGTCTAGAGGGAGGTAGGAATAAAATTAGATCTTTGAATCTGAACAGGTCTGAGACTGTGGCTGGATACTCAAGGAATCATCTGGAGATAGAACTATGGGAGAACCAAACTGGGGAAGGAAGCACTGGATTTTGAGGGCATTCAAATTAAAGTGTAAAGCCAAAAACTTGAAAACAAAATGGAGGGAGGATGTTCAGATACATGAAATTAGGGGATGACAAATGTGGAATAAAGGGCAAAGTATTAAAAAAGAGAACCAGTTAGGACAATGGGTGCCATCCCCTTCAAGACAGAGGAAAGAGAAACTTGGTTACTAGTGAAGGAAATGAGAGGAGGATTTAAAGAGGAAGAAGTCATTCAATAAAAGGAGCGACACACATAAAAGATAGAGAAATAAAAAGGGCAAACTCATATAGTTAAGTGTCAGAGAAGCCCAGTTGAGAAACAGATTCTTAGAAGTAGAACAATTCTGAAACAATCTCATCATGCAAAAATCAAGATTGGTTTTGAAGACACATTTTGTATCAAGAACGAATGGAGAAATAAAATGAACAGCAAACCTGCAAGCAAGTTCAACAGTTAAAAAAAGTGAGATAAAAGGGGTTAAAAAGTCCATTTGGAAGGAGAATTAGAACAGGTAAGGCAAAGCTGAGTCCAAAGCTGTGTTGTGCTGACATACTCTTCAGAGATATTCGGAAAGGCAGGAATGGAAATTAAGAAGTTACAAGAAAAAATGTCTGGGGACAGGGCAATGTGAGAAGCAAGCAAAGAAACCACGTATAGAGCAGCAGATAGAGATGAAAATAAAGACCAGTGAGTCAAAGGAAGTGAGGCCAATGAAGGAAGGAGGCAGCCGAGAAGACTAAAGGAGTCAGAAAGGTTAATAGACTGGAGATCCCAGAAGGAGTGAGTGACAGGGTAGAGGAGAGAGAAAGAAAGATAAGCTGAAAGAGAGCAGGTAGTGATCAGAGAAAGGGAATTTAGAAATAATAAAGTGAACAGTATTTACTAAAGACAAGGTCACGGGAATGATTGAGGCAGTGAGAAAATCTGTCTAAAACTAGAAATCAAAGGCGTTGGGCTGGAAAAACAGACTGAAGAACAATGGAGTTAAGTACTTACCAGGGGGAAGAAAAAAAATAGGGCTTGCCCATGGTGAGGGATAAAATTTGAGAAGACAGAAATGGGCTGAGTTTAGCAAAGTCACAAAGAAAGAAGCAAACTAATGGTCACTAGGAAAACTAGACACAGAGGACTTCAAATCAGTAAGAGGGTAGAGCAGACAACAGGACAGATGAAGCAGAAGCAGTGGAAGACAGGAATCGTAGGACTTCAGAAGTGAGCATGAAAGGGAAAAAATTTTTAAAAAGCATCAACTGAAGAACAAGGTTCAGGGAAGGGAGTAAAGTTTGAAAAAGAACCTTAAAAATCTGTATTTGAGTCATGTTTGGAAACATAAGTAACACCCCACTGGGCATGCCCAGCGCCTGTATTTCCCTCCTTGGGTGATCTTGGTAGAAAAGTTTTATTAATTCATCCAGACCAAACCAGAGATCAGAAATTCAGACAACCAGCACTGCCACCAGCTAGATGATGTCGGGGTATGGCAGGGTTGGAAGAACTTTTGACTGTTAAAGAAGTATTAAAAATGATGGAAAAGCAGTGATTTGAACTCTGCTATCCAGCACCTTTACTTCCAGACTAAATTAACTCTCCACAAAGCAAGACTTGAAGGCCTTCATTGACTCTCCCTCACACCAGCCTCCTGTTCCTAGAAGCTCAAGTACCTGACACAGCGTTTGCCACCAGCATTCAGATTCAGCCATTAAGATTCTCATCTCACTGTATAACAGCAAAGACAGAGATTAAGTGGACAGATTGCTGAAAACAAACATCACTGTGATTTTGGGTCCCATTCAGAGATATCTGAGAACCACTGGCGTAAGAAGTCCTTCTCCATTTCCAAGGCTCTGTCAAGAATTTCACTCTATAGCTTTCTTAATCATGAGCATGAATAAAACACCAGCCTTCTCAGACACTTCTAATACTGTATTTCATCTTCCGGTACATTGGCATGTTTTTAAAGTTTCTGCTCATTACAAAAAGACGACATACTTCTATTGCCTGCTCATACAGTTGGTAGCTGGATCATTAGAGTGCAACAGAAGAGGGGGGAAGAAAACCCCACAGTATTCCCTGCTACCAAGCCAGTGACATACAGAAAGTATAAAAAGTGAGCTGAGTGCATCATTTCTATATATCCTACTGATTACTGTTTATTCATGTGCGTATATGAGGTTGACTCAAAATTACTGAAGCTACATAAAAAACAGCCTACCTATAAACAAGAGTTTACAGGACTGGGACCATAATGGGAGCTCTTCGTTATTTTTATGCTTTTCAGATATTTTCATATGGTTTGAAAATTATTTTAGATTTGTTTTTAAACTTTTAGATAAAAACACTCTTTTGGGTTAATTGTGAATATATCTGATGTAGTATTTTTAGAAAAAATTTTGACAAATAATACGAAAAAGATTTTTTGTATGTGCTGTCTTTTGTTACAGTCAAGAAAACTCACCATAATAAACTACTGGAAGCAGTAAACTGTCCGCAAGATAGGTAGCATCTACCGTAACATACATACATATCTGTAACAAGAAAAGTTTGAAAAATATCATAGAAACACTATCATTTTTATATCGTATTTAATACCTGTATGTTTTATTTCTATTAGACTACTGCACAGCAGGGGAGCTTTCAAGACAAGACAAAGATTTTATGCAATGTCATTCCAAGCACAAAGTTCACTCATGAAGCAAGTTAATACTGTAGCATTACTGAAATAAAAGGAGGAGCTAGTCAGACATTTTGATTAGAAATGTAAGATGCTCTCTTTAAAGAAAATAAACACTTAATGCCATAGCTGAAAATAAATAGTGCCAAATGCCGCCAACAACAACATACAAAAAATAGAACGGTGTTTTATAAAAGAAATTTTTTTATAAGTGTATAGCACACATGGGAGTGTTATAACAGACTTATCATTTTCATGTTACTAGGTGCTCTTCTTAGGGGATAGATTCTACAGTCCCCAGTTATATACGCAGTTCTATTAACCCATAAGGGCTTCTTAATCATGAAGTTTGCTACCAGAGTCATTTGTACCATTCATTTTACAGATTTTAAAATAGGAACAACTATTTCTTTTCCTCAGCACAAGATTTAATCATAAATACTAAAAAAACAACAACAAAAAACTTTAAATGCTTAAGTATACACATTTGCTAACTCTTAACTCATGTTTTCGTTACTCAATGTATCCTCCCAGACAAGGCGGGGCAGGGGGGGGTAGAATCTATTACTGGTTTCTTTCAGGAAAAGTTCAATACTTGATGCATAATATTAGATGCAAATAGCCTGTGTTGGGGGGTTTTCAGTGATTTTTTAAATGTTCTAGTACGTTTCAGAAAAAAAATGGTTTGAGTACTTGTGCATATTAAGAGCTAATCCTGGCAGTCAAGCAAGTATTGTGCTGCCTTTTCCAATACAAACCATTTCATTCTGTGACATATGAACTGTTGTTACAGAACATTACCATCATTTTTAAAATTCAATAATCAGATAATAAATTAAAACAAATCTAGAGTTTGCTAGACACAAACCAAGGTTTCTCAAATACCTCCTCCCTACAAATTGTTCCACTGAAGTCCTACAAGATTAAGTACACACAAAAGATAGAAGAAAAACTAAGGATTCATCCTACAAAATCTGGAAAGAAAAATTAAAAAAAAAAAAAAAAGGAAAAATGTATTAAGATAGGCTGATGATCTGGCACATACTATTTAAAAACTCCTGTACTTTGCCGAACACCATTTCCATAGTATTTGTAGTTTTAAAAAATACAAAACCAGAAAAAACTCTGACCTAGCTCGAACATTTCATCCACAAACCGCACAGTTGGATTTTTATTCTTTGAGCATTATATCAAATCAAAAATTAAAGCTGCACAGAGAAAGAAACAAAAAAGATCTGAGCGTGCAGGGAATTGACTGCATCTAGAACCTATATGTGTAGGTACATACTGCTCCTTTTATTTGAACTTCTTTTTACCCACATAAGGAAAAAGATTTAACTGACCGTAACAGCTTCTTAGCAATATCACTGGTAATAATTATGTTTTGACAGTTCTGTATAAGAAGTTCAGTCTTGAAACTCAAGAAATTTCAGTCCATTCTCCATTTTTACCACATTTAAAAATAAGACACCTTCCTTCCTTAACAATAAAATATTATTTAAGCATACCCAAAAAGGCACTAAGGTCTAACAAAAGTATTTTGAATTCTCTTTTCAACTAATAAAGTATTTGTAAGACATTTTGCATATATATTTATTTCCCAAATTAAGGAGTGGCAACTTTTCTCTTAAACATAAAAGCTAAAATTTACTTTTGCTAAATATAAAACTAATTCTCAGGATACAGTATACAAAACCAAATATTCATAAAGAATATATTTTGTGTTACACTACGCTATTATATCTTTTCCAAAAGGTTTCTGTAGTTAAAAAAAAGTTTTAAAATTTAAATATACTGTAAGGTCATTCAAAATATTTTAAACACAAAAATCTACAAACAGTGACATACATAAACAGCTGGGAAGTTGTAACTTAAAGATAGCATCTTTTAACCAGACCTTCTCATAAACGCTAGCCTCAGAAGAACCCTATTTGCTACAAGAAGCATCTGCATGGTTTTAAGACTTAACTATGCAGACTCCTATTGCCCCAGGGCAGTGCTGCACAAGTCTATTGAAAACGATCAGATTGCAGAAGCCACACCTTAAATTTTCCCAGAAAACCGCCAACAAATGTTTTATGTGCATTATGACAGAATAACAAAACAAAAAGGGATGTTACAAAAATTTCAACGTGACAATTTTTCCTGAAACTGTTTTCCCACCACATGTGGCAAGCAGAGAACTAATCCTATCACCTGTCTACTCTTACACTGAGAACTGCAAACTACAATTCAATATAAAATACAAAAACCTTCTATAATAACTATGTCCCTCTTAGAACAAAGATTAAAATAAAGTTACCTGTGCTGATTCATACCTTCCATAAATTACTAAAAAGGTGAGAGATTCAGACATTTTGCTTCTGGATAATAAGCCTAATATCTGTATCATGTGCAAAAGTGCAACTGTGTTTTAGAACTGAGGCCCAACTGAATACAATTTTGTTATTAAAGAAAATATACTTGAACCCACTTAACATGGAAAACAGTGGTTCTCGGTATCTTTTAAAGTCTTGCTTTACATATTTAAACCTGTTGTAAAACTGCAAGTTAGTAAAAAATATAAAAAATAGAAATAAACAGAAAACAACATAGCTTGTATATAAATTGGTTTACAATTCAAAGCACAACAGTAAGCTTCAAATAATTACATTTCAGTAACACACAAAGAGGTGGGATGATTTACTTAAAGCACTTGGTTATTTCTGCTTTTTTCTTCATGGTCTGATGTCTGTTTAGCTGCTCGCAGTGTGTGCATGCATACGTTTCGCTACATCATAGACATAGGTTATGTCTGGTCGCTTCTCTGGATCCGGGTTGATGCACATATTAACTAATTGTCGCAGCTAGGAAAGGAAAATAACATGTAAGAAAGCCAACGATCCTGTCAATTAGTATTTGTGCATTATTAAATTCAAATTAATGAGTGGCAAAAATTAGCCAAACGTAGCAATTCTGCATAAACACACACACTCAACCCTCCCTCTCTCGACACACACTGCACACAGTTTTATGCAAGCATGTATGCAACATACTCTCGTGATTTTTACGTTTTGTACTGTTGTCCAGAAAAACTGATGGGCAGATTTAAGTTCTAATCCTTTTAACATACAACTTTAGACATGTATTTAGTCCCGTTATACATCATTTAAATGAAAATTCCTGTGCTTTTGGAGGGCTATGCCTGCAAAACGCAGAAGGCTGAAACTCTCACCGAGAAGGTAAATTGGGACTGCTTGCTCATTCTCTCCCGATACAAAAGTTAGCCAGCAATAAACGGCATTGCTGCGTGACAGGTTCCAACAAACAAAAGGCAGTGATTCTCCTTATAACACACAGTTAACCTGCAGAACCTCCTCCTGCTAGAGGCTACCGATACACACGCATTCAGAAAGCAACTGAACAAATTAAACCCACTGAGGGCTATTTAATATAAAGACTCTACCTTTGACTGAGGAGATCTCTGAACTTAAAACTGGAAGCTGGGGAAGTATTTTGGGGAAGTATCACATTACGCCAGCCCTGTTACTCCCACTTGCCCAATGTTGGAGACATGATACTGGAATAAATAACCTTTGGTTTATGTCCCAGTATCTATTCTTATGATTAGATCACTGATTTTTTTCTTTATGTAACGAAGCACATAATTAACAAGTATGTTCACGGAAGCCTTTACCTGGGAATAAACAAATCACTATGACTAGAAAACCCCAATTTGTTTCCACAACACCATAATTTATCGGGTCTTCTATAGTGCACATATTCAGCAGAAGCAACCCAAAAGAGCTTCCTCACCACTCAGACACTTCTCATTGCCTCCACAAATTGGCAGAACAGTTGCAGGTTTATCTTCCTCCCTTGATATGCCTCAGGTAATGTTAGAACTTAACGTAGTCCGGATAACCTTCTGAGGGGGCATCTATTTTAAATTGTGTGCATCTCCTAAGCATTTCGTAATGTGGAATACACCTGCTTCATGACAACTGATGAAAATGTTTAC
The DNA here is from genome assembly GCF_000699105.1 of Pygoscelis adeliae. NCBI lineage: Eukaryota > Metazoa > Chordata > Aves > Sphenisciformes > Spheniscidae > Pygoscelis > Pygoscelis adeliae. The sequence continues at coordinate 574,936 of NW_008824996.1, read as the reverse complement.
CATCCTTTGCAAGAGCAACTTAACCAACCCTGAAGCTCTTCCTTCATGCTTTTTAGTAGCTTTGCCAAATCCTCCTGGATCTCTCATAGCTTTGGGCAGGGGGGAAACAAACAAACAAACAACAAAAAAGCCAAACACCTTGAGATCCACCCTTCTATGGCAATATTTCAAATTTGGTTCAGTCTCCCTCTCAGTACTATTAGGTATGACTACTGAAAAAATCTGTAATTATTGCAACTAACACAGAGCGACCTCATCACCATGATTATTCAAAAGTAACATAGATTGTATATTCAAATCTGCCATCAGAGAGTTTCCTTCCTGCTTTTTATAAAAAGACCAAGAAGGATTTTAAATTATAATTATACTCCTTTCACTTTTCAGAAGATTAATTTAAATACACAGGAATAGGAAGTCCAGAAGTTAAGTAAGAAACATTGCATACTGCTATTTAAAACTTTGTCCATTAGCCCTTGCAGAAACATTGTAAATTGTATACAATGTACAGGTTTTTCATATTTAACAATACAAAAACCTATGTCACTAGACATCCCCCTTCTTTAGCAAGAAGGGCTTAATATTTAAAAATGAGATCATTAATTCTGAAGATAGCGGTCAGATTGCTGAATTGAAACATATTAAATCCAAATAATCTGTAATAGACTTGCTATTTGAATCTTAAATATGCTAAGTGTATTTTGACTAATGGAGTTATAAAAGCCATCATATTGCTTCTGGCAGCCGACAAATAAAATACAATGCCACTGACAGGAAAAACTATTAGCCTGTAATAACCCCCAATCATTTGGAGAACAGAATGCTGGAAATCATGAACTATTGTAAGAAATAATAATTGCCAACATGCAATACAAATATGCAAAGCAAAACAATCTCCTGTAGAAGAAGCAGGTGGGACACAGTGTAAGCAACAGGCACAATGTACTAGCAGAGATGAACAGCTTGCTATGCAACACCTCAGACAGCCTGCATGGAAAACAGGAGAGACTGAAGAACATCCAAAAACCCCAAGCCTGAAATTAGACTCAAGTAAGTAAACATTTTGTAAAGAGAATACAAGTGTAATTTATCTGGAGAATAAGACCTCGAATCTTGTACGTATACATTTATCTTTCTCTGTGAAGACCTCCATCTGTTCAATAGAACTGCATACAGTAAATAAAGTCTTAGTAAAAGACTTTGAAGGATTAAAACCTATAAAGCTATCATCAGAGGGGAGACAGAGTATTCTTTCTCCTCTTTTTACCAGCTGTATATCGATAACTTTACTGTGGGTAGAACAGCAGAAGTAGACCTTCAAGAAATCTACCTGTGAAAAGCATGAGAAGCCTTGTTTACCTCCAGGAGGCTACTTCATGTCTTTTCAATCCTGGCCTGTGAGTAACTCTGATTTTGCTTTCTAAACTGAACTTTATCATCTAAAAATCAATTGCAGACTCAAACTGTTCGTGAAGTCATTGAACAGGAAGCCTTCCTTCAGAGTTACTTTGTTACTTCTTACAGTATATTACAATTCAAAGCTTCAATAAAATGGCCAAGACAACTCATTGCTTAGAAAGACACCGCAGAAAAACGGCATCATTACTCAGAAGTACGTGTAAGGCTCTAGGTCCTATTAATCCCTGTAAGTACACTTGCAAAATCCATTCACCCACATGTTGTCTTGACTGGTGGCTTTTTGCAGCTTCTTATTTTTACTTTAACCAAAATGCGTGTGTAGCTACTATTGTTAGGATGCAAGAAAGGATCTGCAAGAGAATGTTCACAGTAAGGGACAGTCACTGAATCAGTTTACTCAGAAATTCTCTTCCCAACACAGTGCAAGAGGTGAGCTCAATTAGTGACGAACCTTCACCATTACTGTAATAAAATAAACCAGTCTCATACATCTCTTCTGGCTATGAGTCTTAACATTTAAATGTTGGTCGCTGCTATAACTGCAAAATCTCCTTCCCTGAGCTGCCTATGCTTGGGACACTGCACAACGACAGTACAGATTCCTGAGTAATTTCAAAATCCTTGAGCTCTTTTGAGCCTTCTTATTGAAGAGCAAACCTTTGGGAGAAGGTGAATTAATTTTGCGGTACAGGCTGAAAACAGTTACAACAGGAAGACAGCCTTTCAGGACTGAAACTGGGACCACACTGGATGTTAATGCTTGCTTATAGCACTATTCCTTTAACTCCTGCAGGAATATCCATTTCAATAAACCTGAAATCCATTTGTCAACCCTTCTAAGTATTGATAAAATTGCCAATGTAGCAGAAGAGCCTGACAGTACCATGGGAGAAGGCACTGGGATTCTAAAGTCAGAATGTCAGTAGAGAGAAGAGTAATTTTTTATTGTCTGGCACAGACTGGCCAACAGGCAGAGCAGACTTATGACTGAGCTGGAGGGACCTCCTATTGCATCCCCAAGCTGCAAACTTCTTCAGCTGCTTATTGTTCTTAACCTCCTCTGTGCACCTAGCACAATGACTGTCTTTAGCCTGGAGCTTAGGCTGACATCGGAGCAGTGGGACACACTTTCTTTAACTTTAGCAGGTTTTTCAGCTATGAAATAAATATCCCTCAAGTCAGGAGGAAGGGGGGAGTGAAAGACAGAACTATGACAGGCAAGTACTTTGCATTGTTAGCCAGTTGAAAAAGAGAAATTTTCATATAGGAAATTTTGAATGGGAAAAAAACCCAAACTCTTCTTACTCTGAACAGGAGACCTTCCCGAAATCCTTTCTCAGTGTTGTTCTCAAGCCCTTTTGCTGGCAACTAACACGGCCATTCTAGACCTGCCGGCTCATTCAGCCTTCACATCTGGGCAGGAGGTTGGCTATGGACTTTAGAAGAAGTGCACCTCAATCAAAGAGGAGACTGAAAAACTTCATCTATCACGAAAGCAACACGATACTAATATTGGCTGACAGGATTTTAGGAGTATTGACTGGGGGTGGCAAGGGAGGCCCAGAGCTTTGAATTCCCTAAAGCAGAACAGCTTTCAGTAAACGCTGAGTACTCACACTGAACACCAGACGTTCTTTAGGAATATTCAAAAATTGAGATATCCTAAGTTGTTAAACATTTCAAAATCTTGGCTTATGACTCTACTGCTGAAGCAATAGTTTGTGAAAAATGCATCTTAGACTATTAGGATTTCTAATCAAAGGTTCTGAAAAAAATTACCCATCTTACCATCTATCTTAAGGTGTATCTTTCTGTCACACTATTCTCTGATGACACGGATGTCAGGCATTACTAAAAGGTTAGTCTTATAGAGAGTTCAAAATTTAGAAAAACTGTCACATCTTAAAACTCATTAAAATTTACTTACAAAAAGTTTCTCTAAAAAGCACTTTTCTTGTATTTTGTAACGAAAGTATTTACACTCCTGTATCACAGGATGCAGAGATCTACACTCAGTGAAATTTTTCTTTCAGAAAATTCTTTGTTATAAAATATGAAGTGGGTTTTAGTGTTCAGTGATCCCTGATCTTTACTGCTCACTGAGTGTGCTTCCAACCTGGTTAAAGGTTTGATATCTAAATTTCCAGTACAGGTGAAACATTTAGGATGGTATCCTAATATGATAGATAATGTTTGTTTGTTTGTTTTTTCATACAAGTAAAAAAAGGTATATTTTGGTGCAATAACTAACAAACACATCTATTTTTCCATATACCTTAGGGAAGACACAAGTCTTCATATCAGAATATAAAAAAGTTCCCATTACAGTCTCCATAGTTGATTACTTCTTTTAAGTAACTATTTCCATACCTCTCTTCATACCTATCATAGCTCTGATTCTCTCATTATGTTTTAAAATAACTTATGTGTATTTTGCAGATAACTGGTTTATCCAAGGTGCAGAAGCAGGCGTCTGCTTTCCAATAAAGAAAACCTAACATGTTGTGCTTTGCATCTGTTTTCAATACTAGAAACTATACAGATGTAAGAAAAAGGTGGAATCTCTTTCCCCATCCAAACTCTAAGACCTTCTATCTGGGCCAGACTTTGATATTTGCCCCTTGGCTGGGAATCCGCATATCCAACTTCACACTTAGCTGCAGCGAAGTAGCCCTGCAGGCAGGCCAACTTCAACGA
>NW_008824996.1:539195-570754 GCF_000699105.1 Pygoscelis adeliae | reverse complement strand
CGCCTGCTGAGGCTTCGCTGCTGCACTCGGCATCTCCTAATCAGCTACCATGTGAAATGCAAATTCAGACAGTCTGAAAATTAGTCAAGAAGAATAGAGGATGAGGATGCAGATATGTGAAATATTCATGTGCTTCATGGAAAAAGGAAGACAGCATGAATGACACAACAAAGAACGGCCCCTGACATTCTTGCTATCATTTTGCATTATTGTTCACACCCTACTGTATTTCCAGGCCTCCAGTTCTGAAGTTGGTTATATGAACTGCCATATTTATAGTCTGCAACAAATAATAATTAAAAACGGCCCAGGTAAAATGACTAATTGGAAAACCCACAAAGAGGTATAATGCATAAATTACACAGTAGATCATTATTTCATCCTTTGTAACGTCACTGAATTATCTTTTGAAGTCCATTTTCATAAAAGGGCAAGAATTGTCACTGTAAATACAAAACAAAACGCTGGGCAGTAATCTTTTATTAATAGTCCAATCACTGTCTTTGAATGTAAAAAAATTTCAGGTTCAGAATTACAACCCCTACTCTAAGTGAAATTGCACATTGCTTTATGTTTATTAAAAGTATTTCAGCGCTTGTGTTTATTTGCGTTTTCAAAGTAATCTTTAATTCATGTGGGCTGAATTCAATTAGAATTAGTTACTAATACGTGTTCTTTGGTTTACAGCTTCTATCAGTTTGCCCTGTTCTTTTCAAAGTGGGAAAGTATTTCAAAACTGGCATCTCGGAACACTAACAAGCAAGCGTTTATATTTTTTCATTCTGTTACTAGCACTAATATTTAAATGTATTTTATTTAGTTCCTTTTCATTGTAGAGCTTAAAAAAGCAAGTACCCCCCCCTTAAATGCATTAATGACAGTAAAGAACTGTTACCTATCAGCTTAAAACAAACACTGCTGCGATATGCATGGGTATATTGTTCGAATTCAATTATATTATGTCTGCCTACATTTCTCTGAAATTTACTATTAGTGTTGTCAAGAACCACTCCTTCTTGCAACAGAACTGCCGTTCAATTGTATCGAACGGCACATCGCAGTTTTATAATGCGGACAAATGGGAACTAAACAATTCATTTTTACTAGTGAGTTACATTATACCTACTTTAATGCAAGCCCCTAGAGAAACAAGGCTAGTGCACTAATTTACTGTGCAACATAAACTTGTATATTTGTGCTTTTAGGAAAGCATCCTATAGATGTAAGACTCAATCCCATTCTGGCACGTAGAACAGATCATTGGGCATTCTGGGAAAGCGTTTTGTCATACTTGCAAGGAAGCTCAATGAAATTAAGCAGCTAACAGTATGAGGTTTCCATCATTAATCCCCCAAAATTTACAATCATATCAGAGACTTGTTTTGACAGGAACATTTGAGCGAGTTCAACGAGCAAACACTTATGGGCATAATCTGCAAATAACATAAAATCACAAAAGTTCATTTACTTCCCTGGAAGTGTGCCAGCTTACATAAACTGAGGATCTAGCCCATGAAAAGGAAAATTTCTTACTTCCTCTGAATAGTGATCTGAAGGGAGAGGTGGGTAGTCACACTGTTCTATCTTCTTGCACAGGGAGTACAAGTTCATTTTATCACCATAAAAGGGACTCTGCAGTGCAGCCATCTGTTTAAAGAAAATGTACAGTTTTCTTTTGTGTTTTTAAGTAAACCTGTTTTGTCATAAAATCTGTAATACTAACGAATCAAAATGACTTTTAACGGCTTTCGATTCCCTGCTTGGAAGTGTCACAGTGCTAAAAACAGAAGTTCCAAAACTATTACTGTAACCAGTGTGTGTACTTATTCTGTGTCGCACAGTCGTACCTGTCACAATCCTTATATTGTAATATTCGAGTTGTATACAGTAACAGTTTAATAGAGTATGAGGAGAAATTGAGTAGTTTCTGATACTGCTGTGGGCATGGAGGGTCCTTGCACCACGGGGGAGACAAAAAAAACCCAAAACCCACAATGCAGTTTTCCTCTGAAGACCTTTTGGAAAAAACCACGTAATTTATTTGAAAACGCTATCTGATCTAAAGCAATACCGTATGATGAAAATGCCGGATAACAGTAGTAGGTTTTGTAACCTTCCATAGCTATTACTAGACTTGGATAAAGTTTGTTTTGTTTTTTTTAAAGCAAGAAAACTAAAGGTAATGTCTATGCTTCCAAAAAAACCCAAACACTTCGTAATTCAGTATGTTATTTGAAAATACTTTAAAAAAATCCCGAAACATCATCAGAAGTGCAGAACTGGCACCCATGACCATAATTTACAATTGTAATACAAAAGTAAGAATATCTGTTGGAGAGCACTTAAATAAATGATCAGCTTAAACCTATGCTTTATTTCCAGACAGTGTTACAACTTGACATTTAAGGTGGAAACAAACGCTATGGTTAGCAGGATTACAAATTTAAAAATTCATTTAAAATATCTCCATTCCGTTCAAAGCCTTCCAAGTCTTTGAACCGCAACAGCACGAATGCTGCTTTGAGCGCAGTGCTGCCCCGAAGTCAGTCACCCTTTTCTACATGTGCTAATAAGTTTGATTTTGGAAGGACAATGTGTACATTCCCCAGACAGGCAGAGTGTGTGTGAAACACGCTAGTCCATGCTGTGCTACTCAGTGAGCTTCAGCAGGGACAGGACAAGCTGAAAATGGCTCTCATCTGTCTTGTGGTCTTCCAGATAGCAGTTTAACTCTTTCATGTCTAAGCACCGATACCACTGGGGGAAAACGTATGAAGAAAGTTACCAAAATTCTCTTACGTTTACTTTATATCTGATAAAAATGCTCTCAAATCGTTCAGTACTTTTGCATATTACCTTCAAGTAAGAATAAATAATTTTAAAGCTTGCAAAACAAATACCATACTACAGTTCCACCCTACAATCCTCCCAAAAATTCTGTAACTGTATTACCAAAATAATGTTAATTTTTTGAGATTTACATGACATTGTCTCTTACCTTAAAAAGAATGTTAAAAATGCAAGCTAAAGACCAAAAAGGAAAAAAAAAAGAAAAATCAACTGCAGGATCTGTACGCATGCAGAAATTCTAAATAAATGCACAGATACTCATTTTCCTACTCTAGGTGTTCATTAAAAAGTACTTTTGTTTGAATGCTGCGGAGTGTTAAAAAAAATTCTGAATGTCCCCTAAGGAGTTAAAACAGGAATACTATATTTTCATGCATCTCCTGCTTTGACAGATGAAAAATGTCAACTGTCCTGTTTTTATTTTCAAGCTTTTGCACTATTCATCTGGTTCATTAGTGCATCTCGCTGCTGCCCCTGACAGCTGCTCGCCCTCTCCTCCCAGCAGCTGAATTTTTCAGGCTAATTTGATCCTCCACACTGAGACGATCGCTAGAATGATTGACTTGCTCCCTGACCTCCAGGGTCTGACTTTCCTGATTAGTATTCTGGGGGTGTCTGAGGGACGAAAGCCCACTGTCTGTCTTCGGGGCTGGTGGCAGCTCGCTCTCTCTCTTTTTTTTTTTTTTCCCTTTTTTTTTTTCCCCCTTTTTTTTTTTTTGAACTGTAAGCCACCAACCTACAACCCTGTAAGGATGCAATTGCTACGCTGAACAATAAAAGGAAATGTGTAAAACCTACTTTTCCATGTAAAGGTCCATGTAGCAAAAGCACAGCATCTTGATTTTAATTAGTAAAGTCTACTTTGTTGCATATCAATTAAAACTCCAGTGGTAGTGTTTTTGAGGTTTCAGAAATACCTGGGGCTCTAAAGAAAAATCAGACTTTAAAATATACTTTTAAAAATCTTACTGGCCACATAGTTAGCACTGAATAATAGACCGTAATATAGGTTAAAAATAATAATTTTTAAACAACATACATTATAGCAAATTAGTCTAAACTTAAATTAAAACATAACTGAAAAGAGTTTAGTAGCAATTAAGCATTTATTGAGAAGTGATAAACATGCCACAGCTTTTTCTCCAATTAAGCTGGAGAGAATCCAGAGCACATATGAGCACATAGCAACATGAAATCAATATAATAAACATGCTAAAATGCGGGCAAATAGACATACCACAAAAAGATAGCCAGCACAAAACTGCACGGATAATACCTTAAGTAACCACTTTCAAATAAGGGCGGGGGGGGGAGGGAGGGGGGGGAAATGCTAAGCATATATTTCAGTTTACTATACTGAAAATTTCAAAATTACGTCTCAGTGATCAATTAAAAACCCACACACACAAAACCAAAAAAAAACCCACCACAAACATCTGGTATGTTATTGAATTAACTAAATGGGATAAATGCACCTCTAAAAAAAAAAGCTATAATTGAAGACACTGCCATATACTGTAGCTATATAATAGATATCAACAGTAAGTATCCTAATAATTACTTTATTCTTACAATAAGGAAAAAACACAAACACAACACCATATCAACTTAAATACCATGCTAGTGAAACTTCGAAAATAAATAAAAAGAGAATGGTATTTAAAGATGGCAAGTTAATCAATGGAATTAAGATACTCAGCTATTTTGAAATTATTTACCAGATCAAAGAAAAATTTAATATTCCTATAGGTGTTTAATATACTGTACCAGCATCAAAGCAGCGAGCTCAAAACCCCCAAATTTTCTTCAGAAAAGTGCTATTGATTTCTATCCAGCAACTTTATTTCATATAACACAGAAGAAAAATTAACCTTAAAACATGTTCTATATAATAATTAGTTATTCAAGAGTTTTATTTGTTTGTTCCCAGATTTTAAGAAATTCCTCAAGAAAACCAATGAGGGGAAAAGAAACAGTAATACTGAAAAATCCTCACCTACCTTTATGCTATCTTTAGGCTCCTGCTTGCACAAGTGTGTAAAGCAGAGCACTGAAATTGATGGCAGTTGCCACGGCCAGTACTAAGGAACCCCAATATGGGATTAATTTTCAGTTCAGGATTTAAACTTCTAAATACTTGTTATCAGGTATCGGACTTCATTCCTGTGAATTGTCCCAAAGACTTGGAAGCAACAGCTATACACAGATCTGTAAACTCTGCAGAATTGCAATATAGCTATTTGCCCTTTTAATATTTAAAGCAACATGTTAGTGACAGAAAGTAAACTAATATTACTGGGGACAATTCACCTAGTAGTAACAGACAACTTCAACAGGCAGACAGTGCTTTCTACAAAATCCTAAAATAACAGGAGGTGCCGATCCTGTTGAATACCTGTTAAATGAGTTCTGCTGACTCACTGAGGCAGGTGGCTTGCAGGTAAATGAAAAGTGAGTTGGGTATATTAGTTTTTATCTGGAACATGACTAGAAAGACTTCACTGCCGTTGCTGATGGAAAGAAATTTTTTTCCAGCATCCTTCAACACAAGTGTTTAGTCTTTTGATCAACAAATGATACGCAAAGAACTTTGAAGACGTAGTTGCCTTAGAAGCCTACCTGTTCTTCACACCTTCATTTGCCTCAATTTCAATTTGCCCTATATCTATTTTCTCAGAATATGATACCATTTTAAATTATGTGTCACCTACCAATCTCTACCATATTAATACAGAAATTAACCAATAATTATAGTTTAACCAATTAGAGGAGAAGAAAGAGCAGAAAAATTCCATGTCTGTGCAGCAGAAATCATTATCTTGAAAGTTAATCCAAGCTAGTAGTAATAAGTACACAGTAATCCTTTTTTTTTTTATTGTTTTACTTAGGTTTTAAATAATTTTAAAGAAATTAAACTTGTATTAAAATAACTACATTGCAGTTTTTGAAAGCGTTAGTTGCATACCCATCAGACCCACTATTTCTCAAGGCATTTATTACCAAAACCATATAATCAGCATAGGCCATTAAAACACCTAGAACAATTTTACATGTGCTTGCCATTATTCATTTATTAATCCTTCAGTTATGCCCAGTCTTCAACAAATTGCTATAAAATCTTGTAGCAAGCCCAGTAAAAGGCAAGTCGTGAGTAACACACAAATAAAAGTATTTCATACGCTGAAGTTACATAGGAATTCTCATTGCTAATATTAAAGACAGACATATAACAGCTGAAAAGTAGCTTTTCCACAATGCTACATACTTTTCTAAACAACAAAAATATAGAAATAGATCCTAAAACAGTACTTAATACATTTTGGGGGGGAGGGGACTGGGGCAGGGGAGAAGCACAACAGTGTTAAGTTCACTGTATATATCAATATTACCTCATACAGCAGACAGCCTAGAGACCAGATGTCAGATTTGAAGTTGTAACCATTTTCGTGTATTCTCTCTGGAGACATATAATAAGGTGTACCAACTGCAATAAATACACAAGTATTTTTGAATGAAAATTTCTGTTTTTATGTAGTAGTAAAAGTACGGGTTTCCTGGCTGAAAAACATTTTTCATCTTCTACATTTCTCATTTTGCTACACGTATAATTTCAATTCATGCTTACGAGTCTTCAGTTTGATAGAAATACACATGAATTAGATATTTATTTCATCCAATGCAGCTTTATTTTCACTACTGATATCTAATTACCAGAATTACTCAGTTGTAGAATACTTCCAATTTTTTGCTTTTAAAGAAGCTCAAAAATAATTATTTTCTTCTGAAGAGAGCCAAGGGAACATACTACATGCTCTCACACACACACACACACCCCCATTCCTTTCCAAACTGTTATCACTGTGGCTAGAAATAACGACAGCTAGAAATTCTCATCCATGGCTTGAATTTTTTTTTTTTTTAAATGAGTTGTCTGTTCTTCCTTTTGAGAATATACAAATCTAAAAAAGCTGCTTTTGAAGCTAATAAACACAATTTAGTTTGAATATCTGAAACTAAAATTAAGCCTGAAATCCAGGATCTTCAGCTTCCCAGAGAGGAAGGCAGGAAAACCTGCGAGCCCAGCAGAAGCCGAGGTTCTTACGAGCAACTCGGCCATCTGCTGCAGGACTAGACACTGCGAGGGCTTTTCAGCTCCCAAATCCGTGGCTGTCCTAGCTTAATCCTGCCTCAGAGCTGTGGGCTCTGGAGACGTCTGCGCTTGAAAAGCAGCATTTACCAGGACTGTCCCAGAGCAAATTTGCATTGGATACTCCGGGACATCTCTCCCCTTGATCTTAATCAGACCCCACCCATCTCTGTCACAAGTTACTTGGAAGAGATGTTTCAGCTCTGTAAAAAAAGCCATTAAAAAAAAAGTACCGAGTGATGGGTTCATATGTGACAGATCAACAAAAAAAAGAAGTCACGAAAAATAATGGCAGTGGCAATTTTGGTGCATTGCCTCTGAAGTTTCTCCCTATAACCACTCAAAATGACTGCCTAACAGCAAGAAGAGTCACAGATCTGTGTAGATTTTTGCTTCAATTTTGTGTGGAATATTTTCCCAAGCACTGAATCCTGATGATGCAAACCAACTGGATTCTGTCAATTCAATACAAGTTGACCTTATTTCAAAACTAAAACATCTTGCAACACAGCCAGAGATTAAAATCAGCACTCTCACTGCAAACTACGAAAATTAGAGTATGAACCTCACACTATTTTATTTAACAAAAAGATCTCCTATCACTTCTGCACTTCTGAATTAGCCTCCTCTATTCAGAATTCATCTCTGTATGAATACTGGAAACAGATACAGTGAATACATAAGTAACTCCAAATCTGAATAATCAGGTTAATAGTTTTAATTAATCAGATTAATAATTTTACTCTAATCATTTCCAAAAGTTAAAGGTTTTGCTTTGACAGTGTGCCCTATCTTTTAGAAAGGCTAACATCTCAAACTATGTCATACTTTCCTGGGGGGGAGGCGGGAGGGAGGGAAGTACTTTCCTACTTGAAAGGCCCAGCTCAGATTGGGAAACCCAGTACCACCTCATCCCAGGTCAGGCCGCTGCTGCTGGTAGCCCGTAATTTCAACCGATCTCCTTCTCAGCAAACAATATTGGAAACAATATTCCAAACCAATATAAACTGAGAACGTGCTTCTCTAACAGATATGCAAGGACAGGGGTCCCATATTGCATCCTACAATGGATTTAGCCCCCTAAATATTCTGGGGGAGACTTCCAGCCCTGGGAAAGCGGAGGGTGCCGCAGCCCCTCTCCCCAGAAGCTCCCTTAGCACTGGCCTGAGGAATCACTGCAGCTCTGAACTGAGACTGCGAGAAATCAAGAGCTTAAAAGGAGAACGGCTGGGGAAAGGCAACTCAAAATGATGGAGTACTGTGAAAACTATTTACCCTCATGGGATGTTCATTTTCACCCACAACAGAGGAATGGTCAAGAGGGATGGTCTTTTCCCTGTGAAAGAATAGGCAGGCATGTGGGTGGACTGCAACACCAAAACAGCTACCAGAATATCCAGAAGCAACTGTTATTCTAATGTATCGACAGCAGTACTTTAATGGGTGTTTAATGACAGCTGTCTTAAAATTGGAAACTGTAATTAAACAACATTTGGCATGACACAGTTTTCATATTGTCGTCATCTTTACTGTTGTACTTCCCCCTTGATTTTTTTTTTTTTTTTAACTCCAAAGACTTGTGAGCTTGGACAGCTCTGAAAACTTTCAGCTGTATTTTGCATCCATTAATTAATGCACTGGTTTAGTATATTCTGATGCTTTTTTGGCAGAATTCATCTAAAAAATACGTTTAATAGTAATCTGGTTCTTAGCTGGTTACAGCAGCACTGCCTTTGCTGCTCTGAGACATCACGCAAGTAGCTGGCAGTGAGTAATGTGCCAGGAAGAGGCTTCACAGAATCCACAGGGGGCAGCTGAAAACACAGAGGTTTGAAGGTTCATAGTTTACCAAAAGCAAAGGTAATTTTAACCAGTAGCTCTGGGAAGCCTGCTGATACATTAGGGGTCTGATATGACTGTGAAAGATTGATGATAGTGAAAAGGAAGAACAAACGCTATCATTTTACAGCGTTTAGCCTAGTGTAACACCTTAACTGCAATACAACCTGAAGCCCCCGATGACCAAGTGAAAGGAACTGAAATCACAGTTATGTTAGTCATTGAATCACAAAAACAACCTGAAGATCTAGACATCATTACTACTTGTAAACTGTTTTTAACAGAACATGGCACACAAGGTTCATTATTCTGACATTCAGGAACTACTGAAGGCACTGCAACGATTCTTTAAACGTGTGAGCAATCTCGGTACATAGCTGTACCGCTGGCATGCGACGACCAGATGCGATTATACGTTACGTTTCCTTCCTGGGTCTTTTTTTTTTTTTTCCTTTCTGTTAAGTGAAACACAGCACCACAATACTGTAAGAGACATGCGGCTTACTTTACTCATCTGAAGACACGGAAGTGGGATAATACAAGACAAAAAAGTAACATGTTAAGGTGCCTATGTTTTTAAGAACAAAACCTGTAACTTTAGCACTCTATTCACTGCATTTGCACATCTCGGATAACCTGCAGGTCTGAACGGTAATCTCCTTGAAAATGGCCTGGGTCAAATAAACTGCTTCCTCAGAATCTGCTGCTGCTCGGGAGCTCCCTCCCTTTAAAGATGCTGCAGATCCAGAAACTGTTGTTTCTTTAAGCAAGCTTTCTGCTATTGGGAGAGGCAACGGACATAGTGGAAATGGTGATTATCAGGGGGCAGGAAGCTGGGTCTGAAGGATCAGAGGCAAAGAAACTATTATGAAGAAGGGAGTTATGATATAAACAGCCCATCTTATTGCCTGCATAAATACATAACTCACACTGCAGCTGAATTAAAGAGGAGAGCGTGTTCACTTGAAAACCAACAATGCATCGAGGAGTTGAGTGAAATACAGTAACTAGCTCTAAGTACTATGAAGCATTTTTAAGCTGGGAGAAAAATCTGCCTGGTAAATGTTAATACTACTTATACAAAACAATGTAATGGCTGATTCAGGAGGTGTTTAATAAACTAGGTTTAAAAAAGGCCATATAATTGACATTCCACGCATTAAAATACATAACTATCCAAGTTCAGGAAGGGGGCTAAAATCACTTTAGTAACTCTTCTGATGTTCAAAGAATTCCAAAACTAGACCTCAGTTAAAAAAAAAGGCCAGATTTATTTAAGTAACCAAAAGATATGGTTTATGAATGACTTAATGTCCATGACATCACAGGAATTTTATAATACAGAGTTCAACACAACATGCAAGTGCTTAACAAGACGAATGGTTGACACTGAAGATAAACAAACTAAGTTACAAATAAGCTGCAGTTATGGAACAGTGAGGGTAACCAACCACTGACGTGACAAATTCTCCATAACCTTTTTTTTTTTTTTACTTACTTATTTTAATATAGGTGTAGGAGATGTCTAAGTCACAGGCTCATCTTCAACCACAGATACGGGACCTAGAATACTGCACTTATCCAAAGTAATTCTGCAACCTAGCCTACATTATGCAAATAGTCTAACTGCAGAAATCAATCTATAAATACCTTGGGTTATTTTATAATGCAGCATTGTAACAACACAATAATTTATCTTCAGCTTTCAAACTACCATAAGAGATCTCAGGTTTTTGTACATAAAATAGGAGCTGTTTTAATACAGCTTCTTTGAGGACTGCGATGCATCAGCTGCAGATTTCCCTGCCAGCCTTCCTGTACACGGAGGGTGATAACCCTCAGAGCAGTTTGGTTGAGAGTATGAAAGTGGAGCTTATTCTATTCACAGCACAGCGGTGCTGCATACCACCACCTCAGCACTGGCTCTGACACCCTCTGCTGGGTTAGAGATCCATATCTAAGAGGAAAGGAGAGTATCTGCACGCATTTTTACAAGGTATTTTATTCCCCACAACCTGCATGAGTTTACAGTCAAATCCCTGTAACATAGCTCTATACTGGGGACAGGAGTACGATGGAAACGACAGAAGTTGTCAAACTGCAGAAGAAACCAGAATTCAGTACAGATGATCCTTTGCTTTCAAGCATTTTAAGAAGATTGCAGATCTGTCCCTTTGCCCTGCAAGAAGGTATTCACATCATGGCAGCAGCGTCTGCCTGGACAGCATACTATGCAGCCCTCTAGCACAACCACAATGGAGAACTGATTTTTTTTTTTTTTGTAATTGAAATACTACAATATGGACTATCCTTAAATCCACTGAATGGCTAACAAAGATAAAAAAATGCACATTTCCATGAGCTGGCCTCAGAATTGCCATTTCATCAAAAAGCATAAGGCCTGGCATTCAGCCATTAAAAAAACAACAACAAAACCACCCTAACACACACAGTCATAGGGAAATGACTAAGAAGCCTTTCTTGGATCATCTTCCCCTTTCTAATAGAAAGTTTTCTGAAACCAAGAAATTTTGTCAGGTTTGTATGGAATCAACAATACCAAATGCCACCATTTCCTTTGTGCTTTTGGAAGGAAGATTTTCTATTTTCAAAAAGGTATATACATGCCACAACAGAAAATTCTACTGTTTTGATAAGGCTGCATAGAAAGAGTTAAGAACATTAACAAACCCTCTCCAGTGCAGTATTTTCATTTGTTTTAAATGGACCACCAGCAAGTATTCTAATTAAATCAGTATTATTCATAATTAGCAGTTAGAAGCTGTAGCTAATGAAAATTTTAGTACATTTCTTTATCTCTGAAATCTACTGAAATTTTTATAAAGCCTGTAAACAAGTATAAATTGCTACACATAATATGTTTGTAATTCACTGGGTTTTGTGCACCAAAGGTTTATGGAATCATAAAAAGATACAACTTTGAAAGAAATTTGAGGAAAACCAGCATCAGAAACTGCACGAGAAATTAATGTTAAAAAGTGGTCTCTGCTAGTGACACGATAAATCAGAGTGTCACTGTCTCCACTGTAGCCTAAGTTAACAGCTGAACACAACCTTTTTTCTAGGCTGAATTCTGACATTAGGTCATAATTAGGAGGGAAATGGGAGAAGAGGAGACGGGGAAAAAAGAAAATAAAAAATAACAGATCCTCTACCAAGACACAGCACCCAACATCAGAAACAAAGCTTCCATCCCCCTACCCCTGCTCTCTGGATGGCTCTTGTATTTGTAAGAGGTGAGCTTTAAAGGGCTTGAGGGTTTTACGCTGGTTTTAACTCTAGCTCAGTCTTCGGTCCCTTTGCCACCATTCCCCTGCAACGAACCAAAATAACCCAGGGTTGAAGCAGTTTGTTCCTCTTTAACTTCCTGACTTCTGCCTTAGAACACAAGTCTAGCTCTCCCACCCTCACAACTGACTTTTGCCTTCTCCACGTGCTCCTGCCCACAGATTAGGATTCTCAGCTTCCTGCAACTACAGTCCAGGAGCAGCTCCCTCTTCACACTGCTCATTTACATCCTTCTTCCATTCGCAGGCAGTAGCAGGACCCAACTATGACAAATAAGATCTCCACAGTGCTGCCAGAGACGGCCGCTGGGCTACGATGGCAGCGTGAACAGCAGCACTTTATATAATGCACTGTGCCATGAACTAGCGTCAGATCTTTAGGGTTGTATCTGAACTTCGACATGGAACCCAAGCACGTTTCCAGTCTGGCCTCACTGTTTCGCCTCTGTCTCTTTTTCTCTCTTTTTTATTAATGCAAGATTGCACGTCTGTATCAGAGTTTCACCTCAGTCCTATCAAGAACTCGGCAGTTACTCATGGTTTTGACTATACCAGTATCAGTATGCACCAAACTTGATAAAAAGAGGAGGGCACAAAAGAGTGACACAAAAGAGTGAAAGCCCAAAGGTTTTCTGGAAGACAGGGAAGTAAGGATTATATCAAAAATGTCCTTTCTAAAATAGGGTTTTTTTGGCTGTTTACACAAGTATCACCCACACCTCAAATGTGGTACAAACATGCTGAACATCAATCCTCTCTCTTTTTCCACACTGTACTGATAACTGGGACTATCTGAATAAAGTTAAAGAGGTGAGGATAAATATGGCATATTTTAATCCAAGAAGTCTGATATTCCATAGTCTAATTAGAAACATCAGCATCTGAGCAAACACAATTCTTTTTGTGTCCTCCCATGGCCCTAAGACAGGGATTGTAAGTATTACTTAACCATTCTTGGCTTTCTTAGATATTATCTTCCTTACCATGCACTCTTGTCAAACATATAAAAATATCCAAATGTCTAATTACAGACTTGTCACCATCATTTGTTAAAAATTCTCACTGAGTAGCAGTTGAATTGATTTTACCTATCTGTATTCAAGTACCAGCAAGGTGCTCTGCCTGCCTCAATACGCTTTGGAAGGAACAGGAGACAATTCTGGATGCTGCCATCAATGGCCCTGCTCTTGAGGGGTTTAAAAGTTCATTTCACGCCCTTCGCAGACAGTAAACAGGCTTGCATTCAGCAACCACTAAACATAGCCACACCAGCAGGAGAAAAGAATTTTTTTCTTAACTAAAAAAACCTACATAACCATTCTACAAACACTAATTCCTACATTTCTCTTTAAAGCAGATGCTACTCTATTTACAAAGCTTTTCTCTTTTAGAGAGATCCTCTTAGATTCTGTCATTAGTCCATTCCCTATATTTAGACTTAAAACATCTGCCAAATTTTTACTTTTTCTTCTTTAAAGGCTTCTTAATCATCCTAGTCTCCACATGCTACCCAAAAGATGCAAATTATATGAAAATTTTGTTTGGAAAAGATAATACAATGTTATTTTTTATGTGCTAGCAAAGAATAAATTGGGCATTTCAGAAAGTTTTTTTCTATTCTTATATAAATAAATTTTCTGGGATTTTTTTGTTTGTTTTTTTGGGTTTTTTTTTTTGTTTGTTTTTAAAGTTTTTGTGGTTCGTAAAGCCTAATTCTGATCTCTCGTTAACTTACTTAGCTTATATTGAGAGACTCCACCTTAACACAGGGAAACTTCTCTATTAGACCTTTCAAAGCATATAACCAACACATTGTCAATGCTACCCATACAGGCACACAGAATTACTAGATTCTTTCCAACTATGATTAAAGTTCAAATAAATTTTAAAAAATGCATCCGTATTATTGATCTTATTTTTTCCTAGCATTTCCAGAAAACACTGCTGTCATGAAGACTTGTTTTGAGCCCGGAATGTACATTAAATGATTCAAACAAAGGCGGGGGGGAACCAACGATCTGTACTGCTGAAAGTGACACCTCAGTGTTACAGCTTTTCTGTATGTCTCCATGGTGCTGACCATTTTTTTTTATTATTAAGAAAAGCTTTAGCTGGACCTAACCCTTTTCTTCCTCCTCATGAGTGGACACAGTATTTCCACTATGTAAAAAAATCCACCTCCCCAAAACCTGTACCTCAGAGAAAACTTACCTAAAGAATGTGCAGCTGTGGTTTTGGAGCTGAAAAATCGACCAAGTCCAAGGTCTCCAAGCTTTACTACCCCTGTAGCTGTAATGAACACATTAGCTGGCTTTATATCTGAGGGGGGGAAAAAAAATTAAGAAATTTAAAAGTCACAATGAGGTAGACAAGACAAGCTACTGCTCTATTAATAACAGACCAAAAGAGGCTTTTATTTACAGCTAATATTAACAAAATTTGACTGTGCTGTTCAGAAAGAGCGAGTCTGGGATTCAGAATGTCAAATTAACTATTTTAATAGTACAAACATCGCTCAAGCAAAAAATTAAGAGCCATGGAAAGTATTTTAAAAAAAAAGCAAACAAAAAACCAAAACAAAAAAAACCCACACCCAAAGAAGCATATCCAGGGAGTTCATTACTACTTTATATAAGCTATATATAAGGACTCCATTAGAACTAGAAAACCTCTCATTATGTCTTAAGTAACAGACCAAAACTGTTTTCAAGAACTGTAAGACAATTTTTCATCACTTTTGCTGATCAGATTACCCACAGTGGCATGATGTTATTTATTTGAAATAGGTAACTGATTCTCTTTAATAGCAGGCATTAAAAAAAGAAGCCAGTTTTACTCAGGAGAATGGTTATTTGAACTCGTCAATGGAATTGGGCTGATCAAGTAGAAACAAAGAAAAATAATGATGTATACCCCAGACAGTTATTTTTCACAAGTAATATTCAGTTTAAGTTTTAATCCAATCCTTTAGAGACAACAGCAAAGATTTTTATTTTACGATTTTTAACAAGGTACCTATCCTGTTAGTCTTCTAAATAAACTGACCTGGTATTTGTTTGGCAAACGTGTTTAGCTCTTACTCAGCTCAAGAGCAACGCACTGTGGCTCAAAACTTAAAGAAAATCACTTAACTTTGGTAAGAGGGGATTACAGTTTGCATAAGATATGGGTAGAGTAAAAGGAATGGTTAATAACCCTTCAAACACCAGCATTTTCAGGTTTCCAACAAGAAGTTACAAAACCTTATAAGCTTTATAAAGGAAGACAGAAGCTGCTATGTTATGCTGCTATCTGACCTAGTTGTCAGGAGTTTGGATCACCCTTTGTGTAGCAATCCAACACGGATATCAGCTCAATTTAAAAGTAACTTTAATTGTCATTGGTTTTGGTGAGTAGCCATGGAATTGTTAGATTTGCCATAGGTTTTCCAGAAGCTTTGAAGGTAGTATTTCAGTCTAAGGAATTTAAACTCGTTTTGGTTTTGAGCTAAAATATACTGAAATAGACTAGTTCAGTCATAAAAGCATTAAAGGAAGATACCTATAACCTATGGAAAGCATCTGTAGTTTTATGTCCTTCTCTTTGTATAATTTGCACTTGCAGATATCTGTACAAATGTGTAAAGGAAAAAAAAAAAAAGAAGAATCACATGAGAAAGCCATTTGCAGAGGCATCTAAGTTGATCTGCTGAAGGGTGCAACATTTCTAGCTGCAAACGACAAAGCTCAGAGATCGAGGGACTTTTGCTTTCAGGCAGCTATTTGCATCCCAGCACAAGGAAGCCACCAATCTAAGACATGTAATTTCACCTGAATCCAGAGAGACAGCCCATATACAACTTGCAACTCATAGCCAGAGGGACTTCCAAGGCAAAAAAAAAAAAAAAAAATATCGTACATCTGAGAAGCAGCTACGTTATAAGATCTGTTTTCTTTGACTCAGACTTACAAGGTAAAATGAAGACAACATACGGAGGAGACAGCAGTACAGAGGTTTAAAATGGGTAAAAGAGATTTAGTACCTGCCAGGGATAGCTGGCAACTACAGGGGCTGTTGGGACACAGTACTTGACACAGAGATTGGAAATAGTGGAGAGGAGCAGAGAAGGGGAGAAAATGCTCATGGCTGCACATAATCCAGTAGATCAGGGAGTAAGAGAAGGGCCTATACATCACCAGGAGGCATGGCAGGAGGCAAATACTTTTGTAAGAAAAAAAGGTGCAAGAGGTGAAAAGAATGGATGGATAGCTGTGCAAGAACGCAGGTAACAATACTTGGGAGAGACAATGGGCAAATATAGAAGAATAAGAACAGGACAGAAAATAAGAGCCAGCTAAACGAATTGAGCAAGCAAAGAGGTAGCAGTGGCAGGGCCTCCATCACTTACAGAACTATCACTTATTTTGAAAACTTGGTATCACAAGCCACTGCTGCAAACAAATGCCTACCACAACAAACGTACAAGGACAAACTTCTGTCACGCTTTTCCATTACTTACAAAACATTACAGAAACATACATTGTGTCAGCTGTCAAAATTGATTCCATTATGACATTATTTGGTGTCATTCGCATGGAACCAGCTTAGTTTTCACATAGTAAAAGGTTTAGTAAAGGCAAATCATCTTTGATCCTATATTACCTCTATGCATAACACGACGAGAATGCATGTGTTCCAAGGCACTGCAAAGCTGAACAAAGTACTTCCAAACTGTTCTTTCAGGAATCAACCTCTTCTGTTTCTTAAAATGCTTAAAGAAAAAAGGATGGAGACTGAATATTAAAACTTAAAACTTGCATAAAATGACTGAAAAAAGATAGAAAATCCTTTATTTAAAAACCAAACACAAGAGGCTCACAACCTAATGAGAAAGGTTTAACAAAATGTGACACAGAAAGCTTTTCCCTTAAATATTAATGCATGTATCATCAATGTGTGTTTAAGTCAGTCAACACAGAGCCACAAGTGACATTAATGAAATAAAACTGCTATCCCAAAAAAGGATTTACATGGTATTTAGCAGTCCTCAGTGCAGGATTAATGTGGTCAGAATAGTCTAGCATAGAGTAAGTGGCCATGGAACAAATAAAGGTCAGATATAAAGGTATGTGCCACAGAACGTCCCAAACGATTATGCTTCCTTACACCAACATCGATTTCCATATCCTCGTTTTCCTAAATAGAAGAAAAAAATAGTAGTGACACACAATCACAAAGAAAGATCATGTAAGAAGAGTCGATCAGATCAGTCTTAGAAACTTCTGCGATAGATAAAAGGGGACTGTGATTTCTGAAAATTTCATAGTGGTCTAACTCCTGTTCAAGTATTTTCCATCCTGTATGAACAACCATTACTGATCACTGGTAACGGTTCAATGGCCTGTTAAAGCTTACATGAAACATAATTGTGCTCTGCTACACACACCTCCTTCAAATATATTCAGGGACTGGAATAACACAGTCCTCCAAAAACACATACTGAAAACCTGGAATTCAGCCAATGCTACAACGTGAAAGTTTGATCATTATAAATTTTGCAGCTGAAGGTAAGACGACTGAAAAATTGTTGCTCTTTTAGTCTCTCTTCTTAAAGAATTCATATTTTGACAGATTTTAAACACATGAAGAAAATATATGAACAACATTAATACTAGCAAAATTTTAGATGGAAAGCAAAGTACTTGGATGTATTTTAATTGTGTGTACATGCACACTTCACAGTCATGCACACCCTAAGAAAGTTCATAAACCAAACATTTATTACTCTGGAAAAAAAAAATATTTTCATATACTATGTTAAAATGTGCCACTGAGAAGTTGACAGCTGCATCTACACATTAGAGACGTGCAGGAGTATGAGAAAGATGTTTTTAAACTAGCTATAGCAAAATGCATCAGTCATACAAAGGATCATAACATTTCACCAAAATGTTTTTAGTTATAGGGATTATTTCAAAATGCATTTTCATTTAAATGAG
Organism: Pygoscelis adeliae; assembly: GCF_000699105.1. Classification (NCBI taxonomy): domain Eukaryota; kingdom Metazoa; phylum Chordata; class Aves; order Sphenisciformes; family Spheniscidae; genus Pygoscelis; species Pygoscelis adeliae. The sequence goes on along the minus strand of NW_008824996.1, from coordinate 552,632 downwards.
GCAAAGCATACAAATTACTTCTTTAAATATAATTTTCTCTCAGTCTTGGACTGAATCCAAACAAACCCTGTGTATCTGTTCTCCCCATAGCTGGATTTGCATATCAGAGGATTGTTTGATGTCAACAGGAAGATGGAGACCAGGTTTCTTTTCATTTAAAAACAAATACACAATACATGTAAGTATGTGCACATGAAAGCATAGTTCCTTGATTTAAAATGCATTCTGGAATTATCATAATTATAACTAGGTACTTTATTTAAACATTCTGAATTATCGGGTTTTTTTAAACTAAAAATCTAAGCACAAGCAGTGATGAAACACCATTCACAAAATGTCTGAAACGGGAAGATTTTCCATTACAGTTTCCATTCCAATGTCCTTAAAGTGCATCAGTGCACTTTCAAAGTATTTATGTACAAGTATTCTTTTAACATTTTATTCATTTGCCATCTATAACACTGTAGCTGACTGTACACTACAAAATCGGCTTCAGTTCTTACAGTGCAAGCATGCAGTAACACAACAGTTTAAGACAGTCTCATTCTACTGAAGGTATTAATAATTTTGCCTTATAATAATAACTTCTCTTCCTGAAAGCATCAATAATATTATTAACCCTGTAGAATTTATCCATCTAAAGAGGATGCAAAAGAGAGCTGCTGGATTTACTAACAATGTTTAAACTAAACAAAGAAATAGGCACCATTTTCACTTGTATAGTTTTAAAAATAATCCAGTATCTTTAAAATAAACTCACTGAACATTATTTTCTGTAGTGTAATTAATTACACTATCTTCTTCCATCAAAATACATATTCTCAATGTTTTCTTAGGCTGTCATCCACCAATAGCCAAAATAGCGATGAAAAGCCTCCACTACCAAAAAAGATTGATTTTGCAAAACTAGCTATTGAAACAAGTTATATGTTTCTAGGAAACAGTCCAGCAGGCAGTGTTAATTCTGAGAAAAGTCAATAAGGAAAAGGAATCCCACTCCTGTTTAAAACCTCACCTTCTAACAAGAAATATAAGTTGATGGAAAACATGGTCAAACCTATTTCATGCCGAACAGCATAATTAAATTCATATAGCACATATTAACTGTATTCAAAGCAGGATCCTTTTCTCTCTCCTCCATTTTAAAATAGTCCACAACACAAAATGCAGTTCTAATTGTTGTGGGGTTTGCCCCCTTCCTACAGGGAAGCCAAAATGCAGAAGACATGATGCCAAAAGAATGATTTTTAACCTCTATTGCAGCAGAGCGTAGTAGCACCACAAACAGTTAATACTGAAACTAATTCACAGCCTAGTGCTGTAATGTTTCAAGCATCCTAAGGTCCACGTAATCAAGTTAACTTAATACAGTTATCTCCCACTGTATACAAGTTGCTATTACGTGCCCAAATTTGACCTCAAAGGAATATAGCCTGACATAAAGCTTTCTAAAGTACTCTCACCTTCAAGAGTTTACTATTCTGCTCCTTCCACCTGTCTGAGGCTCAAAGGACAGTCCTGATGTCCCTCAGACCACTGACCTTCTAGGGTGTGACATTAAAAAAAAACGTAATCCTGTTTGAGGGGAAAGATCAGTCTCAACATAGTTGAAACTAGGCAAAAAGGGAACTGCTTGTACATGTGCATTAAAAATTTGGGCAGTGTTGCAAGCTAGTGTTTTATCAGCTAAACAGAGAATACCACGCATGCTCAGGCAGCAGACTGTCTCCCAGCAAGAATTATTTGTTTCAAAAGCCATATCCTATGACATTTCCACCTCTGTCTTTGAGAATGGAATCGCAAAAAAACTACTTTGAAGAGTTTTCACAACGTCAGTACAGATAAAACTGCAATTCAGTCATTTAATGCAACTGGAAATTTTTGTGGTCATCAATTGGCTATTCAAATGCCTTAAAGAGCTTTAAGGTAGGCAGGTTATATCACCAGTTCGTCTTTTCATCCGTTTTTACAGAATGACTGAGCAGTTGCGTTATGGGAAAACAGAACTCTCCTGGTTTTCTCTAATGAATTGCTAAAAGAAAAATTAAATATTCTCCAAATGTTTCCATCCTAGTAAAGTTAAATATAGATGCCCTGCACCTAAACAGCATATGCCATTCAGTTTCTTGGAGGCATACAAAAAAAATTAAGTAAAAGGTAGACAGGGAAAAAAGTTTAAAGTCAATATAAAAGCATGGAATTATATTATACTGAGTTTCTAAAGATGATGCTTTAAAGGTCAAATTCCAAAAGCAAGAGTGACAGCAATTAGTAAATGGTCTTCTCTAGGCTTAACAAGCACAGTTCAGAGAATACTCTTAAAGGAAATATGCTTGACTATGCTTGGCTTTTATAAGAAAACTAAGGATTTCCTGCAGATGAGTAAAGACCAGTGAGCATGGGTGATTTCAGTACAGTTGGAGCTTTCAGATATGACTGCCTACATCTCAGTAACTATGCTTGGAAAACATTTAGCATTCAGTTCCGACGCTAGTGTCGCAGAGAATTTTAAGGTACGATTTAGTCTGGTTTAGACCTCACTGAATAAGAAAAAAAAATAGGAATAAATAAAGATAAAAAACCAATGAGTGTTTAAGCAGCAAACTGGACTATAGAAAGCAAGAGGTTTATGAACATCTCTTGCAGAAAGATGATAAACTTATCATCTAAACAATTTTGCACAGTCATTATTTAACAAAAAAGTCTGTGAAACTGTCAAATGAGCTCACAAAAACATATACCTGGATTTTTCACTGTGCATGCTCTAGGCTAGAGTTGCCTTCTGAAAGAGAGGATTTGAGGGAAAAGTAAAATGAGAATGATCATTTCCTTGCTTTAAATAGATTCCTTTTCCTTTCTTTCACATCTTGATGAGGATCTTGATTGCATCTGTCTGTTCTCATGACTTCACTTCTGGCTTACAAAAATATGAAGAGGTGGTTGTTTTTTGCTTTTTTTATTTTATTGCATAGACTTATTATAACACAGTGATTCAAAAACCGGATACTTGTGGGAAGAAATCTGAACTTCATCAAGAGGAAAATGACACAGAAAGGATTATTACAAGGAACTTCCAAGTAGCACGTGACAAAGTTCTTGGCCGCTTCTGCCTGTGTTTCTTTGGGAGTCTTTTTTAATATGGACTAGCAGAAAGAACAGAGAGAGGAAAGAGGAGGTCAGGCAGCTGTAATAGGAAATTATGGAAGTGTGAGCAAGAGTTCTCACTCTGTGAATACAACAGAAACAAACCAGAACTGGCAAGGGCATGCAGGGTCAAAAAGACACCAGTGAAGATGGACCTCAACATCTCTACATTTCGGAGTAAAGATCAAAGACTCATGTATATTGAAATGAAGTTTCTACATAAGTCTTACTTTCTATTTAAAAGGCTATATAATTCTAGTAGGAAACCAGTGTCCCAGGAGTTTTGTCTGGCTCTGTTCATTCATAAATTCAGCTGCCCATCTCTTTAGACCATGGTAAGTTTTCTGCCATTTTTCCTTGCTTTCTGTGTAGAACAAAAATAGAACTTTCCACCACCTCTCGATTCATTCATCCACAAGGTGATCATTCCCTACATTTCAAGAGTAGCAGCTGTCTCTTAGTTGTAAAAATAGAACAAATACAAAAGAACCCCAAACTATTTGGCATCTACGAACTGAACATACAGAAAGTAACAAGTACTTGGCCAATAAAGTGACTAATAATAACAATAAATAAAAATATTTACCTGGTTCTTTTTCTAACTTTTCTTGACAGTTGTTTACATCTCCAATTACTGAAGATGCCATACTTGTTTTTTTCACTTCCAGAATCCACAAAAAAATGCATTTAAAACAAACAAAAAAAAATCAATCTTCCTCTATTAGTGATCTTAGTATACAGCAAGTAACTTACTTTATTTAATCAATAGCCACGAACGACTAAGACACAGTACAAAAACTAATAGACAAAATAATTGTACTAATAGAAGTACCTACTAGCATCAGAAGGCCAAATTAGTAGAATGAAACTATGGTCTTTCCTAACAAAAAATTAAACGGAAAAACCCACCATATGCACAGCACAGAACTGAGATAGAAACATCTTCTGAAGCACAATCTTCTTTCACACACAATCAAAATAAAGACATCTACTCACAAGAAATGGAAAGCCTTGTAAGAAAAACACAAGTCAAAACTGTCGCATTTTCCATTTTTAGTATATATTCTTTCATGCTAATAATCTATTAATCAGACTTAAGGCTCCTGATTAAACTCAGATCCCTTAGAAAGCTCTGAAAAAAGTCTCCTTATGTATGTCAATATTTTTATCCAACTGCCTTTGCAAGGATTCATTTCATTTTTCCTTATTGCATACTCCATCTACAGTCACTCTGTTCCACCTAATGTTTTTGCTCATGCAAAAGAGCAAGAACATACGGTGGTCAGAGATAAAGATCACCTACTGAAAGCAGATCTACTTGCAGAGCCATTAAAATAAAATTTCTAATACTGCATCATTTTCATTGTCTCTCCTGTTACTGCTGAGCAGGTCTTCTTAAAACACATAGCCACATGTTTAAATTCAACAGTATTTGTTTACAGGCACCTCTCTCCAATAAATCCCCTTGGGAAAACTGGTACAGCATGAAGAGGTGAAACTCGTGCTTGAATCATTAACTCTGCTTCCTAATAAAAAGCAATAGCATGACACAGTAAATACAGAGGCTACCATCTTAACTTTTTTTTCTTTTTACTACAAATACGGCAGAGAAATTCAAAATCTTCTCTCTTCATTCTCAGCAAGTTATTCATATAGCATAAACACTGACACTGCAACATTTTTCAAACACAACTGTGTGAAAAACTAGAAATAATCTCCAAGTATTGTTTTCAGGGCATTTCAAACAAGAAAAGCACCTAAAACTATTGTTTAATAAAATCTTTGAATTCTCCCGGCTCTTTAAAGGTTCATGGAGCCAGACAATTCTAGCACCAGTGGGCAAAGATGGAGATGAAATACCCCAAGCATTTCTGCCCGTTAGAGCTATTTGAACAGCTTGTGTAATAGTTAAGTGAAGTTTAACATCAAGTTAACTTTTCATAGCTGCCTGACACCATTACTCTCCCTGCGAGTACAGCGTACAGCCCGGCGGCTTACACAATAGCTTCAGGTGTGATGTCTGTGAAGGGGACTGTCCACAAGACAAAACAGCGTTGATAGTCTAATTATTTTAGCAGAAAATCTGCCCGCTTATTCTTATTGTTCCAGTGGCAGACGCAGACAATGGCCAATTCACAGAAAGACTAACAAGGCTGCCTGGCAACTACCCAGCTCAATTACCCCGCCAGTTATAAACTGCAGCACCAGTCAGCTCTCCTTCCGCCAGCACCTATACGTAATTTGCAGATGGTAAACTGCTGCCGCTACTCTCATTCCGGTTACCTGCAGTTGAGAGCAAAGATGACAGTCAAGCACCTGACAGACACCCCAGTACACGCATGTACGGGGAGCAAGAGCTTACCAGAACTAGCTCTCCTACCTTGGCAGGGCTCTATGCCTTTGCTTTTTCTTTTAGGACTTCACGGCTCCATCCGCAGAGTAGCTGTTTCCCTTGAGAACACCCAGCCCCCCTTTTTTACCTGCTACATAGCTAGCATATATATACAAAGTTGAATAAGGATGACACTATTTTTTAATTTGGGGGGGGAGGTTGGAATTTAAGACAAAGATTTTTAGTAGCTTTGAAAAAGATTAGTGGCAAAAATTAGCCTGACTAGTTCAAAGCCCCAGGTTTCTCCTTTAGGAAAAGGCACATAAAAATAATTTAGCTTTGATCTGTAATTAGCACATACTGTGTTACAGTATCCTAACGTATTACATGTTTCTTCAAGCTACACTATCTTTTTAAAGTCTTTTCAAAAATGAATACACAAAAAAGGAGTAAAGGTGATACAGAATGTGAAAAAAAAATTGAGAAAAAATATTTTGAGGCTTTTAACACTTATCAATTACATAGCTTCAGGAAGGTGCCAAAGTGTTCTATATTATAAAACATAACCATATGCTAAACAAAAAGACTACAGGTCAGGAGGTTTGGCATTGGGGGGGTGGGGCACGGGTAGTGGGGTTTTTTGTTCTTTAAATTAAACCTAGCAGTCACAGGAAAAAAAAGAAAAGCACAGGAGACAGATACTACTGAAACCCAAGAGAACCAGATTCCACATTTTAAAATTTGCATTTATAGACCATGATAAATCAGTATCATGAACAGAAAATACACAAACATGCACAAAAGACTACTTTAAAAATACTTTTTCCACAATCATGATGTCAAGTATATGGATGTAAATATATGTATAAGAAAAATCTCAGAATTAAAGCCACCATAATTTCTCCCCCTTCAGAGTGTGCATGTGCACAGTTTTCAGTTCTGTTTTCTTTCTTTATGTCAAAAGACCTTTTTCTCATTCATTCATGACACTCAGCTAATGAGCAGTTTGAAAATGTCTCTAGGCTTTATTTATTGTGCACTATTGAAAGCCTATTATTAAATATAAGTTTCATTATATTTAATGAATATAATGGGAGGGGTACAGTTTCCTGATATGCATCATTAGAACATCAAATTAATAAAATAAACTTTGTGAAGTTTATCTCCACACATGGCCTTAGAAATGGTGAGGTAGTAATATCCCCATTTTACAGATTAGAATGGGGGCAAAGAATTAAGATCAAAAGTGTTAATTAATTCTGGCACCAATTTAAGCACCTCCTTTTCAACATACTTAGCTTTATGAAACAGTTCATCTTCAACGCACAGTTTCCACTCAGAACAGATAAATCTGTGAACGCTCAATACTTCTACAAATCAAACCCCAGAGTTTTACCTTGATTATCAGAAATACAGAATAAGCAATTACAATTCCCACCAAAAAATAGTGGTTGAAATGGTTTATACAGTATCCCTTAGGAACAGTACCAGAGACACTAAGAAAGGATGGTCTTTGGAAGAGCATTCAGTTGTATTAACCATGAAACCTTTGTCTTTCTTAAATTCCCTGCCTTGAAAACGACCACCGCAGCAAAGGCGGCAGCACAGGTGCAACAAATGGTGGTGCATGTACTGCACCACCATGACTCCTACCCAGAGTAGCTGCACCCCTAACACTGAATAGAGCAGTGGTTCTTCAAAGAAGAAATAAACCTGTAATTTGCTGGAGTGCAAGATATTCAGTTGTAGGATTTTCTAGCTTTTGAATGCTTGATTCTGCAGATTCAGTGTTGCTTCCTCAGGTCATAAGCAATTCCCTAGATTCAAAAAAGCATAAAAATAACTACAGAAATGCAGGCTCTCTATTATATTGCTATGCACAGCTTACCAGAGTTGGCACTTTTACAGCCACAGCTACTATTGCAGCTGGCCAAGTAACTTGCACAACAGAGTAACAGCAGGTAACAGATGGGTACTGCCAGCAGACTTCATTTACATTTGCCAACAGCAGCAGAACAGCAACGCTCCTGAACCCTGAGTCCCATTCCACATTCTGTGTGGCAGTCCGCTACAGGACAGGTTCTTCTTTGTGTTCCCCGGTATTTGATCTGTAATTCCCATGCAACCTGCCTCTTCTCTGACCCCATCCCAGACCCGTCCCCTCCCTATTTCTGTCACTTCATCCCATTTTCTCCATTTACACAATCGCATCCTGTTCCCAGACAGTCTGAGTTCTCCTATCCAGGTTCTCTCCCTCCTGGCAGCCAGTTTGTCTGTCTCTAGGATCCTTGCCCAGTCTGTCCTGTTCTCTGGCAACACACTAGCTCTCCTCTAATCTCACTGTGCTCATGTCCAGTATTGGGACTCCCATTTCATAGTTTCCCAAATCCATTACTGTTATTCACTTATACTCCTCAGTCTCTACTGCCTTGTGTCATAACTTCCCAGTCCACCTTCTCTCAAAAACTGCTCACCAGCTAGTCCCAGCCCACTTGTCTTCCCTATTCCCAGTCAGACCCTCTCTCTCCCCTCTTAAGGATCACTTAAGCTGCTTGAACCAGCTTACTCTTCTGTCTGCCTAGTCCTTTCTTTGTCTTCTCCACATTCATCTCAGATTACTCCCTTCCCTGTGTTAGAAAGAATAAATACCCTCTGAGAGATAGGAAAGCTTCAGCCCATCCAAAGCATCTGGAAAAAGCTATTTCTGGCAAAGCCATTTCAGTCACCCATACTATAGGTTGAAGCATTCATAGTCACTCAAGCAGTACGCAATGCTGTCGGCACTAAGAGATGCAAGAGGTTCACGCAGCTCTACATGTACAGAAATTCTCCACTTTGGCTGCTATGCTCCAGCAATTTCTGTTAAGCACATATGAACTCTTGCGTTAGAAGAATTTAAGCTTAGGTGAATTTTCACAGCCATTATTGTAAGAAAAATCCCCTTTCCAAGTTTTAAGTCTCTGTTTCAAGGCACAAGGGGCTTACAATATTTCAGATACAATGGTTGCTAGATTTTAAAATAAATAAATAGATTAAAGAACAAACAAACATACATCTCAGCAGAATAATATATTTTTCCTTAGCTGTCTACTAAATCATACAACATTTTTGGAAACATACACTATCAAGCAGGCAGCTGGCATGCAACATTTTAGTATGATATTGTTATATTTTGACAAACTGAAAACACATTCTCACACAGCTAAATCTTTGCCAACCCTAACAGCAAACAGTTACTGTCCTGCTACACACATGTGCACACAGCAGAATACAGCTGCCGCAACACTGCCATTCAAACTACATTGGAGACATCATCATTGTCCCACCAGCCTTCCAAGCGTATCTCCTACAACTGCTGAAGTTGTAAATCCATGTTTTTTATGATGAAGACATAGCCAAACAATATAGCCAGTTAATAGCTGAGGGTTTCCCAAAACACTGGGTCATGCCCTGGGAAGGGGTAAACACCTGACCTGCTAAATTCTGACACTGCACCACTTCCTTACACAGGTGCTTCCCTAACTTCATACTCCCAAAAATCTTCCAATTATCACAGCAAAAGAAAATTATCACTCTTGCAACTAAACAGTCAAACTATAGCTAACGTGTGCTATCAACATTCATCAGATAACCCCACTGTCTGAAAAACCATCTCTATCTCTAGCACATTCCCAGGACAGCAATCCACCAGAAAACAGTTTGAAAAAACAAGTGACACGTTTCCATTCTCAGCAACATAACCAGGTTCACTGCAGTGAGAATGGTTAATCATGGCCTACTAGCCATCCAGCAATCCAGGGCAGCTAGTTTGCAGACAGAAAGAGTAATTAGCTTCTGTAGCAGTACGTGCCCCCTCAACTCTCTGCCACACTGCAAGATCAGTGGGGCAAGATGCACTGCTAAGTCCACAAAAGCAACTCACGCAGAAGTTTGACCTGCATCTGATCACCACCCAAGTTCAGAATGCTGTGAATAACCCTCCACTCAGTGCTGTCCAGCCTCACAGACACCACCGAACACTTAAGGCAGATTGTAGTAACTACCCCGTGCCCCTGTGTTCCCTCCAAATCCACCGCCATTACAACATCTCTATAAATCCCCGACGGCTGTCATCTCACCTCACACTATAACACGCTCAGACTGCAGTCACATGGATACTACAACAGGGTCGTGGCTGCTTCACACAGGCAGGAGCAGCGCTCCGGGCTGGCAAAGCTGCCAATGACCAAAGCTAAAATTGCTTCCACTCTTTAAGCCCTTAAAAACAGCAAGCTTCCTGTAATGCAGCACAGGCAAGTTAGTCAACCCCGGAGTACTGCAAATAAGTCCCAAAAAACCTCATTGCTAATATATTTTGGCATGGGGAGAGGAGGGAGGGTCTGCATCCCAGACCATGTGGAGAAGAGAAATTGCCTGATGCAATTTCACACAGCGAAGCCCAAAATATCCACCACTGGTGAAACATCAGAATGATAATCAATGATATTTCAAACAAGTTTAAACAGAGCTCCAGCTACTGCAACGAGCAATTTAGGTATGCATCAGCTGCTTGGAAAGAAATGACTGCCACTGTATTTTGACTGCCCTATAAAAAACAAGTATGTTTAAGGACAAAGAATTCACTGTTCCCGACTACAGAAACCTGAGATACTAATATGAACTTCATACTGATGAGAAGTTTTAAAATATTTGTCTTATTTTACCTAGCTAATTATAGTATGTTTATTTTTTTTTAATTTAAAGTTAAAAAAAAACCACACAAAAAGTGTTCTCTGAAGAGTGGGTGAAGTGCCTAGGTGACATTTTGTAGAATTCAAATTACTTTCCATCTATCTTGAGAAAGCTGCAAACATATTTTCAACTTTTTAGATTAAAGCTTTCATGCTTGTTCCCAAAACATGATTAACTTCCTTAAGATCTGTATGACATATTCAGTTTAAAGTCTGGTGGGTTTTTTTGGTGTGCTAAGATTATTTGCCAGAAGAACTAAAAATACCTGCAGATATGAAACAGACCTAGAAGTTTATTGCTGATTTTAAAAAAAAAAGACACATTTAGTGTCTTGATAACATCCCTTCTTACAAGCCTAATAACTTCATATTTAATCTTAAATAATGTGCTAATTATTCTGCAAGATACTGAAACAAGAGAATTGGAACTGTCTTCAGCACAGACTTTACTAACTAGTTCTTTTTACTGAATCATTATAATGTATTTTCTTGATTAATGCAATTAGTAGGTTCTTCTTTATCCAATATATAAATTGCTGTTTAAAAAAAAAAAACCACAAAACTAAAAATCCCAGACCAACAAAAAAGTCCACAGAACAATTTTCTCCCTGTCACTGTCTGTGGTGGAAGAGAACCATGATTAATAGGAAAAGGGATCAAGCCTCACACCTGCTTTACAACATACTTTTGTATTGCAAAAGGAGGTGGTATTACAAGGTAGCCATGTATTATTACCACATTCCATAGTAGAGGCCACAGACACTGACAAACAGACCATGAGCAACCGGGAACTAGCACCACAGTTACTAATTATTTACTTGTAAAAATCTTTGATGTAACAGTATCCAGCAGCCTAATTCACCGATACAGAAAATCAAGAATTTTTCCTTCTTTCACCATCCCTACACAGGGGTTACACAGCATTGAGGTACATATTCTAGTGCAAAACCAACTGTGAGTCAAATGCAAGTATTTCCCCCTCACTGATAATGTTTGCCTCTCAGTATTACTGACATGCCACGTCCAAGAATTCTACCAGGCCATTAAAAGCTGTAAGATAAGAAATCCTCAATTTTGGATCCTCCTACTTTTTGAGAACGGAGGCTGTACTGAAACATCTCCCTGTGACAGAGGTAATTAAAAAAAAAAATTAAGGTAAAGTGGATTAAATCTGTGTATGTACATACATAAACACACAGAGAGACAGAGAAAACACATGAGATACCCCTGATTTCATTATGCAATTTGTAAATGCCAATGCACAGCTGCTTCCCCACCCCACCCCCCCGCGCCCCAGACATACAGCAGATTCTATGAATTCTATTAGAATCCATATGAATGCACCAAGTGATTTTCCTCAGTTGTCCTCTCAATGGGGACAAAGAGAGTATTATTCACAGGTAACAAGAGGGATGGTATAAAAGCTGGGCAGCAAGGATGTGGTTCATTAAGGGAAGAACTAAAGAATTCATTAAGGTGCACTGTGAGACACAGCAGCTTTGCAAGAATTCTCTGATGTGTCAATAATGTCATAACAAATACCCAAGTAAACTAGTTAAGTAGTTTTCCCGCACATTAACATTGGTTTCAGTGTCATTCAAGCTGTGGTCATTTACAATTTCAAAAACATGCTTGATCCTTTCTACAAATCACACAACAAGCCTGGTACCCAAACACTCTTCTGGGGGTGCCTCAACAGCTTCCAACAAACTTCGAACACAGCATTCTAGCAAGAACACTGGAAACCGAAGCGTGGTTGGTTTGTTTTAATAACACAACATTGTTGTTTACCTTAGTAATGTGACAGGCAGCCATTCTGCTAGGAAGTTTCCATACCATTACATATCATGTATTTTTCAGGCAATTTTTAGAATACTTCTTTAAGAAGATGCTATATAACTGATATGCCCCACATTTAAACCCATACCATCCAAGTAGACTACCAAATCATTTCCTCCACCAGCAGCATGAAGACGGAGTGCATTGTGACACCTCATACATATTTAATAATAGCCTGATAGGCTGTCATTAACATCAAACAGCAATCTAAGTTTGCTACATTAAACATGATCCCTGTGTTAAGAGGACAATCACAAAGTGCCTCCAGGATTGAGCCTGTAAGAAATACCCACCGACTTGGACAAGGTGTAATGAGGCCAACTGCACTGAAGAAGCCATTATTCACACATTGGGTTTAAAAATGAGAACGGAAAAAAAAAAGGAAAAAAAAAGCAGAGGAAAAAGAAAAAGCTTCAATGGGTCATAAGACCAGACATGCCATAAGGCAATCTGTCACACACTACTCATATTAATAACTCTTGTGTCAAAACTGAAAATTCAAAAGAAAAGACAAACCTTCCTTTATGTTTTATGAAATGTAAGCCCACAGAATTAATAATTCATAAGATGAAGAAAAATATCAGATTTGGATATAAATATTAACAGAACGCTGTCAACCTGTTTAGAACCAAATTTTGACTGTCCTACCTTACAATTATCAATCTAGAAGGGAATATTCTTCAAAAGCTCCAAAAAAAAAAAAATCAGTATGAAAGTCATTAATGAAGAAATTAACATTCTCTATTCATGCAGGTCCTAAGCAAAACAGCAGAACTCTGTTCTGTGCCTAGCTGTTGCTGAGCAAATGCTAATTGACTGGCATTATTTGTTCCCAGAGTTACCCTGTGTTGACAACAATAACATTGGTGTGCACACAAGAAAGTACACCAAAGGGACACACTAAAATCAAGACCCAGTGGAAAAGAGGTAGGAAAAGAGGGGAAGTAGTTGTCAAATGACAAACAAAGATTAAAAAAAGCTAGTTAAAAGTTCACCTAAGTTTCAGAATACAAAGTTTATACAACGGGTCTTGGATAAATTTTTTCTGATTAGCTGACGAACAGGCATTTAAAAACTACAAAAGAAAGCAATTAACCCAAAATGCACCACCACATACCAGTAAGTTCACTGCATGTGATTTCAAGCAAATACGAAATACATTTTCAGAATATTTGTTAGTCTCAAGATAAAGAAGTATTTAACTAGACATATAAAACAATGCAGTTATTTCCATTTTAATCTTTATTTTGTTTGCTAAAGTGTTTAGCAGTTGAAGTTCAAGATCTAGAAGAAGCTACTTCTGCTTATGACGCCAGCCCTTCTCTGCTTTCACTACTATTACAGAGAATAGAATATTGGAACACAAAACACAGTTGTGCCAAAAATCAGGAA
>NW_008824996.1:529570-539139 GCF_000699105.1 Pygoscelis adeliae | reverse complement strand
CAGTGCTTTTCTTTATAGTTCTTTTTTTTTTCCTTCTCCCTAGCGCTAATATAATTTCAGTCTAGTTATGTCCCCATCTGCACTTACATTCTGGGCAACAGTGTTAAAAATACTTACGTAAGCATCAATATTGGGAATACATTAAAAAAAAAGTCAGTTTAAACACTCCACTTTTCTCCACAGTCCCTAACATTTTCACTGCATTTCACGCAGTGATGAGCATGCAGAATGAAGAGCCAAGAAGTTGAACGTTACAAGCTTTTAATTTTTTTAAAAAAGTTAATTCCTACCTTTATCATTCTAGAGAGGTCTCCAGCATCAGCTAATTCCAACACTATGTTCAGTTCATTGTCTTCAATGAATGAGGCATAATATTTAATTACATTTGGATGATTCAGTTGCTAAGAAAGCAGAATAATAATGCACATTTTAGTGTAGAGCACGTCTCATCTTTTAAGACTGACAAATGAAACATTCCTATTTAGGCAAACAAAACAAACCCTAAAATCTATTTCAGGATGATACAAAAAGTATATGCTTATGAGAAGCTTTTACAGATAAATATTTTGTAAGAATTTGATGGCATAGAATCAACATGATGACTGACATTGCAATTTTAGAGGAATTTTGCTTCAATGTATCTATGCAATAGCACATTAAACTTATCTGAAACAGCAAAGTCCATTTTTAAAATCAGTATTTTACTGTACGCAGGACACAGTTATTTACAATACTGTGGTTTTAGCAGAAACTTCTACTTGAAAAGTTACCCATTTTTCTATAGGATTTACTTCTCAATGTTAATTTTTAAAGCAATAAAGATTACAAAATTCCTTAAGTGAGGCTTATAAAAACTCTACACAGACAACAGTGGACACCTCAAGTATATCTATGAAAAACTTAATACACTTTCATGATGGCTGCACATTTTTTAAACAAGTCTTTTACCTTAAGAAGATCTATTTCTTTGATGCAGTCAGCACGGGCTTTGGCATCCATTAAATCAAATATCTATGCACAAGAGAGAAGACATTTTTATTAAGTGATTAAAATATAGCAAATTGAGTGATCATTATCATTATTTCATAGCATCCATAAAGCAACTTGAGTTATGCTTTTCATGGCAAGACGTAACATTGCAGTAAGAAATATTCCTACTGCTCTGATGTACTGATTCACTGCTATATAGATTCTTTTAGCCCCCTCGTAGGAAATAAGTCCATTGTAAGTACAAGTTTTCCAATGACTTAATGGCCACTTCCGCATATCTGTTCAAACACACAGCAATAATTCAGCACGTTTCCTTCAAGTTGGTTTTAATCCAAATATCAGCTTCCTCTCCCATTCCTGCCACACCATTATCACAAACTGATTCTTTCTGGTACTGAGCATACCTTTTTTTCCTAGTCTCTTGCTACAGTCATCTTTTTCTATTCTAAATAATGCTTACGCTTTTATTCTCTCTCAGGATCAAAACTTCATTGTCCCCTCCAATTCTCTCTCTCCCATTTCTTTCCCTTCAGCATGCAAAGAAGTGATTTGGGTTCTGCAATTTGTTTACGATAGCACTTTTTCCTAAGCCCTCATCTGTCACCTTGACTTTTACAACCTTTTACAGTTAGACATCTCTGCCCTTCATTTTTCACCCCCCACCTCCCACCTGCTCCAAATTACTTTGCAATGTATCTCATTTTTGCCTCCTCCAGTTAACCACGTTACTCTCCACTAATTTCAATTTTTGTTTGGAGTAATTTTTTCCTGCCATTAGCGTCCTTGTCCACGTTCTACACATCTATATTTGATCTAATGTCTTTCTATTTTCACTCCCTTTTTTTAACCACCTTTGGGTTCCCTTTCTCAGATGTGCATCTCCATACACTGCCACCAACTATTCCCCTTAGAAATGTCCAAAATGTTACTTCTCCAAGGAACCCTTCCTCTCTCATTTGCCATTACTTTCTGAATAAAAAAATTAAAAAAAAAAACCAAACCCAAAACACACCAAACCAACCCCAAAAAACCCACTCATCAACTTCTGTGTGGTCTGCCTATTACATTTTGAGCTATCCAGAAGAATAATAGAGATGCACTATGAGTTTTAGTAATTGCCACAACATTTATGAGATTACCTTTGCCGGTTACACCTTTTCAATGCACATTTCTTTCTAGATAGTCTCCAGGAAAAGACGTATTATGTGCTGTGAAGATCACTGGTACCTGGTTCCATCAGCTCAAAATGATCAAAAGCTCAACAGCTGACAGCTTCCATTTCATATCTTGCCACCAACTCCAGAAACAAACATAAGGATTAACAGCACTGAGTACTGAATGTCTGCAAAGAGGTCATCTCTTAAACTGCCTGTGTAACTGTCCATGTGAATCACACCTTCCTTCACTCTCCCCAAAGAAGTTCAAACAAATCAGAAAGTCCACATGTGATCTGCTAAACCTCATCTTAATTTTCTATGCCACTATGCACAGTAAGTTTGTCATGCCTTTAATCAACTGAAAGGAGAAGTCTAGAGACTTCATCCATGGAGCACAGTCCTCACAGAGCACACATGTGCTCTTGACCGGCGACTACTTCACTTCAGACAGCCAATCTTCTGTCTTCAGAGCTGGCATAAGAAAAAACAGCCTGGAGTGGATATAAGATTCACTTTTTGACAAAAAGACAACTGTAAGTCAAGAACTGAAATGCCAGGCTTGTAGATAGTAAGAAGAAAAGGGGGAGGAGGAGCAAAGAAAGAAGAAAATGAAACTATTTACCACAAAAGAAAGGGAATAAACCATCTCACAACTGCTTTTATATTAATGCCAGGGTGATGGGAAATAAACAGACTCAGCTAGAATCAATTATTCAAGGAGGAGACTGCGGGAGACTTAACGGAAACACAGCAGGGTAAGTCACAAGAAAGGAATGCTAACACTAAGAAATAAAGCAATTTCAGATGTAGTAGAAGAAAACAGTTAGTACTACATATGAAATTACAGGTACAAGTATTAAGAGGTAAATAACACTGATGGAAAAGACAGAAAATATAGTTTATGAATTAAGGTTGGCAACTTAGTGAAGGAGACGAAACAGCCTACACCTGTTACAGATCTCAACTCTGAATGAAAAAACATTGCCCTTTAATTGTTTTGACAATAGACTGAAATCCTAGTATTTGGTACAGTCATGAAGGACTGTAATGATTTTTCTAGGAAACACTTAGGAAAGTTCTAAATGAGAGGTAGCACGTTAACTGAGACAGTACTGGGAAGACACGAGATCATAATTGTCTTTCCCTGTAACCTAAGAGACCAGCAAATGGAAATTTTTATACCCGCTCTCCCAAAAGCAATCAATGAAAGCGTGTACCAGGGAACAGGGAAAAAAGGGGACAGGCAAAGGGGCACGTCTTGAAGCTTCACACTTTTATGAAGTTCTAGATAGTAGTGAGAGAAGAACATTCCTTATAAATGATACAGAGATTAGACGTAGACAGAGAACTCCAAACACACTGGAGAACCTAATCAAAGCTGCAGACAGAATTTTAGACCGAAAATTGTACACAAATTATCTATTTGTAACATTTGGAGAAATCTCCCAAAGCACAATTTCAAGACTTAAAACCAAAATAGTTTCATTGAGTGAAAAACCAGGGCAGTTTTCACCTGTTAATGACTGTTCCATATGCCAAGAGGCTTATTAACTTACCTATACCAGTAAACATTGGTGAATGAAAAAATTTTGTGAGCTTTTTTTTTTTTTTTTTAAATAAGCTATGCCTCTGATAGGGACATAAATCAGTACCTCTCATAGAGGAGTAACAAAACAACAAAGTCCTAGACTCAGGACTGTGAAAGATCTAGGATCAAGGCATAGGAAAGAAAGACTAAGTTTTGTTTGTGTATTGTAGCTGGTATCGCCAGTACTTCTAATTTGTTATTAAACAGCCTGGAGTAGACTAGACCAAGCAGCTGCTCTCATGGAAGGACAGACTTGAGTTTTACAAACATGACTCCCTATACTTTTGCTAGACTTCATACAGCAGAGTGGCAAATTTGTCACAGCTTCAGCTAAACTGAATATTTCAAACATTACCCGAATAAAATAAAGCAAGACAGAAAAACTGAGTCTTTTTTGATCCTTACAAAGACAGACAATCTGAAGATTTACTGTATATCATTCTTGAGGTTCTCCGGTAGACTTTGGTTCAGATCTAACCTCAAAAGACTATAAATAGCATTTCCCAGAAATCCAGAATTTCAGTTTTGCAGACATTAACATCCTCCAACAACAAGATTAGGGGAAAAAAAACCAACCCAAAATAAAAACCAAAAAAAAAGCCAAACCAAACAAAAAAAAAATCGCCCAGCCCATGGCCTCTGAAGAACCTCTGCCTTATCATACCAGATTCAAACACCTTGCAAAGATTATCTTTCCATTTTGCCAAACTGCCATAGTTTGGATCAGAGGCCCCTAGTGTAATAAGCCACGTCGGCTCACAAGGAGGCTACTGTAAACACGAGAAAACCTCCATGCCTCATCACCAGAAGATGACTCAACACTGAAGAACATCTTACACTGAAAAATGGAAGCCACAATGAAAGATTTTAGGAGCTTAAGAACATCCTTTCAAGTGCATGTCAAAATTACACATGGCACCAGGCAGCGATCAGAAGGCTTGTTTTGCAGGAGCTGCCGCAGACCAGATGACCACACAGGAGCAAGCTGTCCTTCACTTGTGATTTACTACAGACTGGCCATTAGGAAGGGATGTCAGTACTTCCGTCAAAACTGTAACAGCTTACAGCTTTGCAAGCAGACTAATTCCATCTTTGGCTACTATCATTCAGCAAGCCAACCTGAAAGGTCAGCTTCTGCTCCCCCCTCTCTAGCATGCGTGTTGCGTGAGATGTCTCACGCACACACAATTTGTAGCCCTATAAAGGCAGTATTGCCACTGCTATTAGCAGGCCACAGGCCTCCGACTGCCTCAGAAACATGAGGCCTAAAGACTTTCCACATTTTGGCTGGACTTCTTTTGGCTTGAACTTATTTTTTGAGCTCGGATTTAGCTGTAGCAGCACACGCTTTGCAGTTGAGAGACTTAAATGTAATGAAGTCATTACAGTCAGATGACTTGTGTCTAACTTGTTTTTAGATTCAGCTCAGCTTTGTGCAACTGCACGGTCTTAAGGAAGTTATAGCAGATACAATAAAGGTCTAGCAAAACCAGCGTGATCAACATCAGCAAACCTTTGGACCAACACAAACCATTAACAACTGACTGCTTGGAAGCACCCAGCGTATCCCACGTGGAGCCACCACCAGCATCCTCCTCCCAGCAGAGCTCAGGAAACTGGAAGGGCGAGCCTGAACAGGGTTGATGTGAAGAAGCTTGTGCACATCGATTATTGGGAACTGGCAGTAATTACACTACAAGTGTTGGCATCACTGTAATTGGCTAACAATAAAAACTGCTGCATTTTGATTAGACTGCTAAGGCATTAATTAGACTAACAATAAATTCTAATTCTTGACTCCACTTATGAGGTCAGGATCACAGGGTAATGCAGGTTGGAGGTGTGTTTCTCCAGTCAGCACAAATTGCACAGTGTAATACACTCATTTAAAATTTTAATTATTTTTCCCCAATTTCTATTTTCAAGGAATATGATAAGATTAACATTTCTACAAAGGAATTATGTTTGCTGTGGAAAACCTAGGAAGAAGCAAAAGTTATATTAAATGTTTTTACGATGTGCCAGTTTTCACAAAGAATGTAATCAAAAAATCTCATTGCGGTAAGCACTATACTTTAGTCAGCAATTACTGTGAAATTCCTGAAAACAATTCAGCAAATACAGCTGAAGAGACTTAAGAGAGCATTTTAAAAGCCCTTTGCAATTTTTCTTTCCACTTAACAAGAATGCTAAAAAGTCCATTTTTAGCTCTCAGTTTTTCATCTCCCACTGCAATCAATAGCATACAAAGGAAGAGCAGAAGGACAAGCATACATTGATACTTAGTCCAAAACATTCCCCTCCGTGTGCTATGCAACTAAGGGATCTCTGGTAACTTTGAATTGAATCACTTCTCCAGTACCTTCATGTGGGCGTAGATTATAATTTCATTCTTTCAGCATTCTAGAAATACCAGTTGTAAGTACTGTCAAGAGGTATCGATATTTTTAGAATAGTTTCTAAGCTATTGCAGGATACAGAGCAGGAACTGTTCCCTATGCAGATGTGTAAACTAAACAAAAAGGCTGCAACACACGAAATCAACTTCCTGAGTAAAGTTCTTACAGACATGCTCACACATGCAGCTAGAGCTCCTAGAAGGCTACCTGCATAGCAAGAAGGTTTAGAAACATTTAACCACCAGATGGAAAACATCAGGCCTTAGCTTCTAAGTGTATACTGTATCTGATCAATTACCAGCTACCAATTTAACTCTTCGTCTGAAGTAACATGCCAAGTTGGGAATCTACTTGATTCCTCTTGCTGTAAAGTCCATCGCTTTTCCAAGTTTTCCTTTTCAGTACTGAAAAGGATAAAGGTCTTTCTAACCTCACCCTTTAAATGACAATTTAACCTATTTCTGTTTGAAATTGTGTTTAAAATAAAACTACCAAAAAGTATTTCCAAAGCAAAACACAAACATGACTGCTGTAACATAAACCTACAGACAGGCAAGCAAAATAAAGACTTGAATGCACGTAAATATTAAGAGATATGACACTGCATAGCAACAATGAGCATTAGAGTATTTTGCCACCACAGCACTGCTGTGCCAAGACAACAGTGCTTCATAAAGTGTGAAATTACAAGTGCTTTCCTAAGATTAATTATCTCTAATTCAGGCCTGAAGTAGCAATCCACTGACAATGCACAATGAATAATGAATGTAAGTGCTAGATAAAAGGATTCATTGTCTGAATCTCTAACACAGGGGTCTCCAATTTTGGAATGAAAGGGAAGGAAAGGTGGAACAATGTAAGGCAGAAATGTAATTAATCTGGAATTTTGTTGAAATATGCAATTTCACATAATATTTTAAATTTTGAGTTGCTAAGGTTTACTTAAAAAATAGCTCATAAAGCGAACTCATACAGCCTTACAGTCACTGACTGATATTTACAACTCTCTTGCCCTTTAAGGATGTTTTGTGAGCATTTATTCCAGAATCTAGCAGTTGCTTACTTCCCCCTTGGAAGTGACCACCAGAGCGCTCATTGCTCAGAATGCCGCACCACACCTCGGGGTGTTGATGGCTCTGTTGCAAGGGTTACTTCAGGTGGCAGTAGTAGAGATGTACTGCTTCTTCCTCAGGCATGATCTTTCAGTATAGTTTGGACCTCAGACTTAACACGTGAGGAAACTTATGTGGAAGCTCGTCTAACATATACTGCTATGTTCATAGTTTATCTGCGGTTGATCTTTCCTGATGTTTCTTTGACTCAAAGTATAATTTAGACATTAATGAAAGTGAAGTAATGAAGATTTGTTTTTTAATTCTGGTTTTATCTAATATTTCAACAACATCTCAGAAACATAGTTTCATGGAAAAATAATTTAGACATTAATGAAAGTGAAGTAATGAAGATTGGTTTTTTAATTCTGGTTTTATCTAAGTAATATTTCAACAACGTCTCAGAAACATAGTTCCATGGAAAAAGAGAGAACCTAATTATTTTAAATACCACTTCCCTAATTACAAGAAGGCAAACCACACATGGGAGGATGAAGCACAAAAGGTACAACGAGAAGAAAAGACCCAGCAGACTATTTTGTGTATGCTGCTGGTTAAATTACTAGAAAGAAACTGCAAATTAAACAGTTTTCACTCTGCTACATATCCTACTGGAAACCAAATGAAGAATACTACTTCTTCGTGTCATCTGGACTCAGCAGCGACTACAAATTCAGGAAGAGTGGTTTCTGTCACCATCTGCTTGTCCTTCCTCCCACAGCATCTTCCTGCCACTTGCTTCTGCTCACATTGAGTTCCACAAACATACATTTTGTACACATTAATCTAACATTTATCAATATTGTACATATTTCAGCCAAATAAAATTTTAATAGCAGAAAATAAACATTCTTGTTGGAAAGCTTCGTAAGAACTCAAAACTGGCAATCCTTTAGAACAAATAATGGCCTGAGATCCAGTAACTCTTAAAGAGCAGATAACTGAAGAATTCCAAGTCACATCAGACCTTGACGGTAGAGACAAACATAGGGAACCACTGACCGAATATAAAGAGAACAGCTATACACCCAACCCAGCCAGGAAAACAAAACGGGGAATGGACACGACTTGCACGATCAGAGAGGAAGGCGTGTAGTAGTTAAGATCTGCGATGAGAAAGGGCAGAAAATGCAAAAGTAGAAGAAAGTCCAGATCTCAGTTATGTTATTTATCAGAGTACAGCATTTAGAGACACTGTCTCAGTGTGGAAAGCGGTATCCATGCACAGGTCTAAAATAGAGAGAATAGAGCCTCTCCCTCATGACAGAAAGAAGCATTCCTCCTGTTTTGTCCATACTGACCTTCCATTAATGAGGCATCAGGAAAAAAGCAGCAGTATTTTAATTTGAATAAAAGAAAACATGACTGAAATGAAAAGCAAGAAGCACCATCACAGAGCAGACCCACAAGAGCTCCTCTGAAAAGCAATCACTTCTCACCAAAAGACATCTATGAAAACAAATTTTATAGTGAAATTAAGTATTGTGACTATATTTAACAAAAATATTTCTAGGGAATCTTCAGGAAGGTCACAGAAGCACAGTAACAATTAAGATGGTCTTCTGTCCAAATGGAACAGCTTTCGATGTCAACTATGCAAGCGGAAACGGCTGTGTCAAACGCTCAGTGCTGCCACAAGCCTTCTGAACTCTGGGCAATATTTCATCGTACACTTAGGAATTTTTTTTCCCTTACAGGTAAACCAAATCTCACTTTCCATGCAGATAATAGTCTTCTATATACATCCAGCCCTCATATGGAAAGTGATTTTACAGATCACAGAACACAGCCCCTCCTGACACGCACTAGGCAATAACATTCAATGGAAAACCAACAGCGTATGTTGGATAGTTTAAGACAACCGGAACACTACCAGGATAAAGCAATTTGGGAGAGCCACAACTCTTTAACCCTATTTCCTACCAACCACCAAGTATATCCTTAGACATTTATTAAATGGTTGAACAAGAAAGCTTTTCTGCTATAGAAACTATCACCCATATATGGACAGCGTGTTATCTTCTTCATTAGTTGAAAAAAATCTTTTGTCAAATTAGGAAACCTGATGTGAAAATACAGCTATACATACTGACTTCTGAAATACTGTTAAGAGTATACATGCTGTAATGCCTCTGTATTCTTAATGCAAACACCTTTATAACAATTTCATAGTTAACAGTGAAAGGCTGGACTTTATGACTTTCTTCAAGTACCCAGGCATTCCACATCCACCTTAATTACATGTATTTCAAGTCACATTTGACCTTTTTGGTTTCTCATGCACTGAAAATGAAGGAAGAATTAGCCTAATGTTTTAAGACTG
>NW_008824996.1:514570-524570 GCF_000699105.1 Pygoscelis adeliae | reverse complement strand
TGAAGTACAGTGTTTTAACTTTGTAGATAATAGACTATGACAGAGATTTCAGGCACTTAATTCCAAATAGGAAATGAGCTTCTAATGGCACGAAGTCTAGTTGGAGGCCAGTAACTAGCAGCATACCTCAGGGGTCAATACTGGGTCCAATCCTGCTCCACATCTTCATTAATGATCTGGATGATAGGGCAAAGTGCACCCTCAGCAAGTTTGCTGATGACACAAAACTCGGAGGAATGGCTGATGCACCAGAAGGTGATGCTGCCATCCAGAGGGACCTCAACACGCTGGAGAAATGGGCTGACGGGAACCTCATGAGGTTCAACACAGGGAAGTGCAAAGCCCTACACCTGGGCAGCAATAACCCCATGCACTAGTACATCTCGGCACTGACCTGCTAGAAAACAGCTTTACAGGCCAGACCCTGGGGGTCCTGGTGGACACCAAGTTGATCACGGGCCAGCAATGTGCCCTTGCGGAAAAGAAGGAGAACGGTGTCTGTGGGAATAGGCAGCTTGACGACAAGCATTGCGGAGTTTGATGACCGAGCCTTGTGTCCTTGAGAGAAGGACAAGTAAGAAGAATAGTGAATGCAACACCTGTGTGTCTCTATTTTAAAAAAATTCCTTGCCTAAATTGTTTGGATAGCTCTAAGAGCTCAGCAACATGCCTGCCATCTCTTTGGGTAGAAATTAAGGACTCTGCCTTTCCAGTACAAATGAAACCGTCTTTCCTTAGAAATTTCCTTTCCTTAGGAAGTGACCTGAGGGTCCTGGTGGACACCAAGTTGAACATGAACCACCAATGTGCCCTTGCAGCAAAGAAAGCTAATGGTATCCTGGGATGCATTAGGAGGAGTGTTGCCAGCAGATCGAGGGAGGTGATCCTTCCCCTCTACTCAGCACTAGTGAGGCCACGCCTGAAGTGCTGTGTCCAGTTCTGGGCCACCCACACATAGACATACTGGAAAGAGTCCAGCAAAGGGCCACTACTGATCAGGGCACTGGAGCGTCTCTCGTATGAGGAAAGGCTGAGAGAGCTGGGAACATCCAACCTAGAGAAGAGAAGGTTCAGGGGGGATCTCATCAATGTGTACAAATACCTGAAGGGAGGGTGTTAAAAGACAGAGCCAGGCTCTCTTCAGTGGTGCCCAGTGACAGGACAAGAGGCAATGGGCACAGACTAAAACACAGGAGGGTTCATCTGAACATCGGGAAACACATTTTTACTGTGGAGGTGACTGGGCACTGGCACAGGTTACCCAGGAAGGTTGTGGAGTCTCCCTCCTTGGAGATATTCAAAAGCAGTCTGGACGTGGTCCTGGGAAACCTGCTCTAGGAGACCCTGCTTGAGCAGGAGGGCTGATGACCTCCAGAGTTTCCTTCCAACCTCAACTATTCTGTGATTTTGTGAAATAGTGTTTTCAAACTAATTGGGACTAAGCCATTATACTGTTTGGCTAAATATTCTCATGCTCCTCATCAACAAATTTCAGCAATCAGGGTAATTTAATTTGCTATGAATAGGAGCATATATTGACACAATATAATGACCAAGAGAATCAGAAGAGATTCACAGGTTTATCAAAACCTGACACACAATTCTTCATAAATCATTACCTCACCTCGTGCTCATAACCTGCTGTATTTTCAATTCTAGTTCTTGTTTCTCCTAAATGTATCAGCAATTAGTACAGTAACTTCTTTTCATTACCAGTTTTCACCATAAGCATGCTCCATTAGCAGCTCCGTAAGAATTAAAGCATGTACCTGGCTCACAGGAAAAACAATCTGATTAACAAAACAAGAATGCCACTGAATGACTATTTTAGTATTACTCTGGCAATATGACTATCAGAGCATGTTTGCTCCCCTTCACTCTTTATCCCTTGAAATGCAAAACAGTCAATATTCTGATGCAGGTCCACATCACATCTACAACCCAAAACCTTTCATCTCAAGAAAAATCAAATCACAAAAATCATGCTTAGTGCAGTTTACACAGTAATTGATTTTAAAAAAGAATAATGAGACACAGATTATGAAAATGCTTGACAGTTAACCAAAGCTGAGAATAAATATTCGTTTCTTCTTTTGTAGAAAATGCCTAGTTGATTACAGCAGTATTGTTTTTAGGTCTGTCCTTAGTTCACCACAGAGGAAACTGGATACCTGTAGATGAGCCATATTACTTGGAACAGTAAAACTAGAAGCATATTTTACTAGTATGGATTCATAAACTGAATTTGCAGGTTAGAGTAACATTCCTAAAATTGAACTGGTCCTCAAGAAGTTGATTCTGTGAATCAGAAACAGGTATTCAAATACTCAGAAGACAGACAAGGAAATATGAAACCTGTTTGTAGTCAAACAGAAAACATAGGAAGGTTTCCCAGAAATACAGAAACCTTAAATCAGCTGTGTTCTATTTTCTCTTTAGTCAGGAAAGAAAAAAAACAACAACCTGTAATACTAATAATGGGGACCCTTTATGATATTCATAATATGAATTTTAAGGTGTTTTTTTGTTTTGAAATTACAAATGTATTTTCTCAAAATATCTGTATGCACAGCTATACACTCGTCTTAAATTTCTACCTGTTGTGCATTGGTATAAACACACTGGTGTAAGTGCTATTAAACCCAGATTTTGTTATCACAATGCTATAATAAAAACACTGGAGCTAATGAAAGCCAGTTATTGTAAATTTACTAAATTTCACAAGCTAGAATTCACCTTAGTTTTTGTAAAATAAAGAGCACAAATTGCCCTATCACCTATGCTGTTAACAAGAAAATTACAAAATTTAGGTTTCAGCTTTGTAAAGAACTGTCCAGCTTTTACTTTGGAATGGTCACCACAGTAAATATTTTTAGGGTATTCCTCTACAGGCTCTTGCACTCCCTTTGAAGAATTACCTCCTAAAAATGTCAAAAACCAATATCCCAATATTATCTCTGATCAGATAATCTTTATCCTTTGCTTCACACCATCAACACTTATCCAAAGATTAAATTTCTTACGCATCTTCTTTCTAACAGAACTACACCTACTGGGAATTACTCTTGCCTGGTTTCAACAGGTAATGGCACTAATTCATATAGTATCACTGTCAGGAGGTATAAGAAGAGAAGGTTGAAGGTAACAGTCTGAAATAAATACAGTAATTCTGATACAATTTTGAAACATATAGTGTTTAACAGCTCACCATTTCTCAGGAAAACAACCGCCTTCATCTTTGCTTCCTACTCCCACTCCAATTCCAAACCCTCAAAGTTGGTGAAGCAGTAGGAGGCAGAAATGAAAAGTAGTTATTTTCTATGAAACATAGGACTGATAGTCAATTAATTTCAAGATTGCCAGAATACACTCTATCTGCTTACAGCTTCTTTGTCCCCACAAGAAATAATGTTTTCTAATCTCTCACTTTTTCTATTTAAGAAATGATAGCATCCACTCTTGAGTAACTGTTAAAAAAAAGAAAAAGTACCTGTGGCTGAAATGGTGGAGCAGTAGGCCCCTGCATGCCTTGTGACTGTTCATCCATTCTATCACGTAAAAGCGTCCCTTATGTCCTGAAAAGAGAAACAGAGTCATTACACTGTAATTCAATCTGTATTTATGATCAATGAACATCAGCAGAAAAACTGAAGAATTAAATTTTCTCATTCGCATGCTTGAGTTTATAACATTTAACTATTCTAGCCCTACACTGTTTTGGGAAGGAATTTTTCTTATGTTTAGCTGTTCTATAAAAATGAAATAAGTCACTATACACATCTGAACTTATTATTAAGAGATGTGCATTAAACTACTTGAGCCAGACAAATGGCTCTGTCTGATAAAAGCTGCATCCCCCCATTATTCTTCAGAGGCACCAACCACTTGTTTAACCGCGTAGGTGTCTGCTGGCCAGTACCTTAGACCTATGGGCAGCATGGGAAATAGCAGATCAGCAGAAGAGTTGTGACTGCTGCAGTAATTTATCTGTAGATTTTAGTGAGTATGCAAGAATAGTTCCATTTAAATAGAAAAAAGCTAAACATGTACACTCATTACATTCTGACAAGCTAGCTAAGAGGGCTTTGAGATACCGTATTAGGAGCACAGCCTCTATTCCCAACTATGAACCTCTCATATCTCATCAATAAAATGGGATGAAAGATGCCTGCCAAGTTCCCAAGATAGAGACACAAGGCTTTGACCAATAATAACAGCTGCAAAATGTGCAGAATCATTATTAGGAAGAACAGGAGAGACAAAATTGCAAATGCTCAAGCGGCTTTTTTCTCAGCTAAGCAAATCCTTTCTTAGGCTACAAGACATTTTGTTGAGGGGGAGCAGGTGGAGCACCCAGTTTTATTGGTGCCCATGAGGGCCATCTCTGTTCAGACGAAAACGAAGTTCACTCGCAGCTTCGAATGCAAACAACGAAATAAACTTTTATGCAAGTAAGAGGCAAGCCCTGAACAACTCTTTCATCACACAAACACAAAGTGTCTCTGCCTATTACCCAGTCAAACCTGCCAAGGCCTTCAGAGGAACAAGAGTCGTGTGTCTGACTGGAAAACTGTTCTTGCTTTTCAACTTGTTTTTTATTTATTTTCTTATTTCCTGCTCCAAATCCCAAAAGTTCTAGAGATGGTTTGACATAAAACACTTTTCTGATACCTCTTAAAGATTAGGCTATTTCCTATGATAAATTTATTCTGATAAATCTATATACTTCAAATATACTGCAAACACGTCCTTCTACACACAGAGCTAGTTATGTTTCAAACCTCTCTTTAGAATGAGTACGTAAAAATTTCTCAAATAGCATTTAAGTTCAGCAAGAAAGCATACAATCTACTACTATCTGTTAAAACACAAAATAAATCTTCCCAGTAATTTCTTTCGAGAATATTAAAAACATTAGAAATAACTCTCACCAGAAAGCAGCAAACCTTAGAAATGTTTTTCAAAGCCCATTGCAAAATATTTAAGAAACTAACGAATAGCTTGTGTTCACAGTACTGTTGTCATTCTTACAGCATCATTTTGATAACATTAGTAATATCCAAAATAATCACAAAGCAGCTTTGCAAAGTTTCTCAATATACTGCCCTAGTGTACTGAACAGTGGATTGGATACGCAAAACAAGCCATTAGCAACCTGCTCTCACTCCCCCGTTTAAAGCAGTCAACCCATGCCATTCCAGCACCATTAGCTACTCGTAACGCCAAACCACAGCCGTCCTCCAGAGCGACTAAAGGCCCCAACAGCTTTGCCTTCCTATCCTTAGTACTCCTGTATAAAGCATACAGTTTGGGACTTTCTGTTGTTTTGTCTGAGTATTAGCTGTAATTAATCCAAAGATAAGAGAGATCTGAAAAAGAAATTTCAGGCAGGTCAAGAGAGGAGGGGGAAAAAAAAAAAATCAATTATCAAACTGAGGTGAGAGGCAGAGAAGAGGAGGTAGGAATTGCAAAGATTTCTAAGACTGTCAGAATGAGCGTGGTGAGAAAGAGGGAAACAGCTGGCGGATACACGCTGCACACCACGGGCTAGGCAATCTCTAGCCAGCCCTAGGACACCAATATTGACACTTCTTGCAAGTTCTACAACATCTCCCATACAACCTCCCCGCCAAGGCAAGAAATCGTAACACAACAGCACTGAAAATTAAACCGTTGTCACAAAACTGCACCCAAGTTCTCCAGTTAGATTCACAGAGGTTTATGCAGTTGCGACAAATTCTGGGGGAGGAATGCATGTCAGTCTTGAGGAATCTTCTGCTAAGTTCTTGCTGTAGAGGTCTTTTTATCACTGCCAAGAATTCTTTTCTTAAGTGCTGTTTTGAAGAGCCTTTATAAAAATTTTAATCTTTTCAATAGTGTCAATATTTCTACTGAAAGTTTTGCAGTGTGTTTTATTAATATGTTTACATATTGAAGACTCTTGACCACGTAATGCACCAATAGATCATTCCTATGGGTCACAAACACTTGTTTCAAAATCCCCAGGGAAAAGAAGTAAATACAAAACTCTTTATCCTCTATTGCAGACATTTATCCAAGATTAATGAAGTCAATGCTGAAATGTTTAGATGATGTATGTTGATTCAGGAACTATACAACCCACTCACCTTGTCTGCATGGTCAGAGGCACTGACTAGAAGTGTTTGGAAATGTGTCTTTTTTTTTTTAATTTAGGGAGAGCAGAAAGGGGAGAAGTCATATCATTACCACTGCCAGTGGCTCTGCCCTCTGTGGCTTGTTTTTATAATAAAAGCAAGCAAATTAAAGAGGTAACAAATACGTTCTACCACAGGAAGCAAGGAAGATTTATTAGCTTGTGGATTTTTTGTTGCTTTTGCAGAGGAACGACAAATATTGGTATTTTCTGTCCATATATGGAAGTTCTTTTATTTTTTTAACTTGTTTTTGTCTTTGAAGACTGCACGATAGATGCGCATTTTAGAGTAATTTGGCATTTTGATCATACAAAAATGCCAAGGATGCAAAATGAATCTTTTGTACTGTTTGTCAACATAAGCAAGAATTAGATTTTGCTGCGTGAAGACTGTTTTCACAGTGAGGCATGCCTTTCACCTTGATAACAAACTCCAGAGGTCAAAACATAGTGGTATAATATTTATCATCATTAAATTTAAATTGAGGCAATAATTATTACTCTTCCAAAGATGGTCTTCAAGATCTAATTTATGGTGAAAAGACACTAAAAATACTGTCAAAGAGTCATTGCTTGTTTAAAATTGAAAAGCAAATACAAAACACATTTAAATGTGACATGTCTATCACCTCTTAAACAAGCAATACGATGACCACCTTCTGCAAATCCATCACCATGATATAAATTGGTTCATGGAAAACAGACAACAGACGAAGCGAGAGGCAAGCCAGCTATACCACCACCCCCCAAAACTTCCAAAGTGCCAAACACAACTAACGTTGTTAAACGCTCTCACACTGATCACGTAGGAGGAAAGGACTCCTTGCCTTCACCATACCACTTGCAAAGATAGGAACAATGAAAGACTCTGAATCATTTATCTTGCAAAGATGACTTTCATCATTTTGAAGATGAAAATCATTTGGGTTCAGACCAAACTGTACACAACGGTGATCACAGGAACGCAAGCATACACAGTAAATCTTATACTTCAATTATGGTTACTAATACTTTGCAGGAATGAGAAGACTTTTGGTTAACTACTAATGCTTTAAATTCTTTGTCTTTTTCAGTTGATCAAAACAGTAGGTGGCACCTACACATAAAGGATGCAGGTCGAAGTACCTGGGGATACAGACAACACGACCGATTTTTCATTTGAAATTGCAGTTGCATAGCAACTCCCATAATTGACACTATTTACTCCATGCACCGAGACCACCATACAGCAGAAGGGAGTTAAGTCCTCACCAGTAAGTTAGACTATCAGACTGCAACTGCCTGAACCGGGCAGAACACCTTTTCCTTTCTCCAGACACGGGCCTCGCTGTCCTTATTCACTTCCTTAGCGGCCACCTCCAAAGCTCTCAAGTACCTGCCCGCACATCTAACGATCATGCAAAGATACAAAGTAGCCCAAAAAGCAAGGGTGCATTCCTACACCCCAACAGAAGCTCATGTCCCACAGTCAGCACTCAGCCTTCCAGGTGGTTTCCACCAGCCTGTTAGAGGAGAGGTGGGACTACCCACAACTGTTAGTGAAATCGCAGCAGAGGACCCACTCCTGAACAGGAACCAGACCTCATCGCTGACCTTTCACTGGAATGTATTTTAAAATAACATTTTTAAAAGAAAAAAAAGATACCTGGGAAAAACTTGAAATCCTTCTGACTTGAGTCTTTCAACTAAGTCTTTATAAACATGATCAAATTATTTCAGGAGAAAAAGCATAAATGCACTGCCTAATCACATGGAAAGTGCTTTTTAAACACTTTTCATAGCTCAAAGTCCATAAACCATTCACATTGAAATACACTTCACGGTATTCAGGTAATAGTGTTATTGCTTTAACAGATGGCAGTTCTACAACAACAAAAAAATACAATGCTTTCCTGTAGAAAACATCATTAATAGTCTCAATGATACCTGGTTTCTATAAGCTACGTGCTATACACTTGTTTTGGATCTTAAGTGGGGACATTCAATAATCAATGTCAAAGAAGAAACAGCTATACTTTAAAAAAAAAAACATATATACTTAAAAGAATATCCAGAGTGTTACAGTTCTGCTGAGAATCTGAAAATCTCAGTCTTTTTTTCTGCAGAATATAGATGTAACTACACATAACTGCTAACAGAGGAACATGAAGTTGCACCATTCACGATGTGCTGATCAGGCACATGGTCACTTTAGCTGCTGTTCACAAAGGACAGAACGTACTATGTTTACTTCTGGACTGCACCATCAATTAAGGCAGGTATTTTTAGTTTTTGCTATAGCCATTATTTTAGTTAGGTTAGAGCCAAGGCCCTACAAACTCCTTACTTTTTGGTGTCAAGTTAGGTTCTTCAGTATCTAACATGGATTTAAAATGACAATTTTTAGATCCCTAAACTTTTCAACTATGTTTACTAACTAAATTCAAAGATAAGGACCATCCTCAGCTGAGAAAAAAAACACACCTGTATATTAATACTAGTTTCCATATAAGCATACAGGATAAAGGAGTATTCCCATTTGCTTATATCACACGTTGACTCTCAGCTACCCAAAAGCACAAATTAAACCTAGGTAAAACATTTGAATAGTCACCCTGGTTGAAACTAAAAAAAACTGATTTTTTTTAGATTTCTAAATGCCTTACTGAATACCCAAAACGCAATTACCCAACCCACCACACCGGTGTTAATCCCGGCAGTTTATGCCAGGGAGCCCGAGCCTGCCGGTCCGATTCCAGCTCTGCTCTCCGTCATCCAGAGAGCCACACTGACATAACCGCACCTCTCAGCTCCCAGATCAAAGCCACATACCTTTCGGGAGGAGACAAACTTTAGACCCAGCAATAACAGCTTGGCCCTCGAGCTTGATGCGAGCAGGTTCAGAAACAGCCATCCTACTGGTTTATAAAACATACTGCCTTAACAGTCATTCTTTACCTCTTCAGGGCAAAAGGTTGGCCATTTGGAGGGACTGGCTTGCTGGTCAAGCCTGGCCCGCACTTTGTCAGGTCACCAACACTGATCAACCCTCTTCAGCACCCACTCAACGCTGGCATCCAGGGTGCAGGCTGCAGTTTACAAATTTCCAAAGTAATTTTAAAAGCAGGGGCTCAAGATGCACACGGGAAAGATCCTGGATGAAGCAAGCAAATAGCAGGAGCTGTAAACCAAGCACCGCGAATTTATTGTTCACGTTACATTAAATGACAGCACAGTTATGAATTTTCCAAAGAAATGGGAAGTCAGAAGTCATGTCCAATAAAGCAAACCAACTTGGAATCTAAATCTATTGTAATTCTTTAACATTAAAATTTAATTTTTTCCTCGTGCTCTGCATAAGCCATTGAACAGGAGAAACACATAAGTTTTGATGTCATAATAGAAACATTTTACTTGCAAAGTGAAAGTCACTTCAGTTTCACAGATATTTTTAGTGCATTCCTAAAGACCAGGAAATACTTAGAAAACAAAAGCCCACATACGGTACCCCAAAAGCAGCTCTCAGAACACTGACATGTCCAAAGCCTTTATACACTTCCTGTGCCTCAGCATCTCCAAAAAGCACAAGAAAACCAACACCCCCAGCGGTTTACCTGAAACTCCACTCTCTTACTTCAAATGGGTTTTGCTGCGGTTTTCCCCCCACACCAGAATGCAACTGGAAAGACGAAACTCAACTGGGTTGTAGTTTAAGTGCTAAAATACATTTCAAGAAGTTATTCATCCACCTTTATACCACCGGTATTCCAAACTCAGTATTTAATGTGGGTATATTTAACACAAGCAGCAAGAGATTCTAACTGGAAAAAACAAATTGCCAAATAG
>NW_008824996.1:507890-514541 GCF_000699105.1 Pygoscelis adeliae | reverse complement strand
AGGACATATATAGTGTCTTTTCAGTAAATTATTCCTGACTAACACAGACCATTAAAAAGAAATCTGGTCAAAGACATCCACATTACTATGCCGCCCATTCATAAAGTTACACACTCAGCTTAAGGGCAGCATTAGAAGTAACGAAATAATGCTGAAACTCTTTAAATATTTTAAATAATAGCCAATCAATGCCTTTCCATTAACCATCATGATCTGTGACTGGTCATGCTCCTGCCCAGCCCACATTGTTTATTTCTCAAAAATACTAAACTTTTTATCAGTCTGCTGTCTAATCACAAATTACAAGAAACATACAATCCACGATATAATGTTGTCAAAGTATTAGTGTGTTATTTAATTTATAGTGTACTGCAATGTTGCTGATTAAACTGCTCATTCATTCAATGAACAAATACTGATATATGCCAAATAATTACCACACTAGTTTATTTTTCTCACTCCGTGAATAGCTAAGTTATGTATGTATGTATTAATAAAGCAAAATGCATTTAAGCTGACACTCATTTGACCTCTGCCAAGACAATCAAGACCTTAATTGGCAAGGGATAAAGCAAACTCAAGACTGGAAGACCAAATTAATCGTTACCACAGTAAAATATGTCATTTATCCCTATTAGTATACGTACATATATACACACACATTATATATATGCGCATAATAACAGTATATACATGTGTGCATATTTATAATGTGTCTATTCATATTTATAGACTATGCATATATACCTGCATGTGTGTACACACAGAATATTTACTATTAGCTGACAGTGGTAAATACAATGTGAAGCAAATATTTCATTTTTTAAAAAAAAAGTCTTCTAAAATGTGAAAAATACATACTCATTTGTAAAATTCTCTGCAGAAGCATCCACATCAGAGAAAAGTTGTATTTGCAACTTTTAAAGCACTGAAAGTGATTTAATATATAGATGCATATACAGAATTAGGATTAGCCTTAATTTTAGAAACAGCTTCTAAAAGCCTTTAAGTTTTTAATACACTACCAGACCAATACTCCCCATGGGATGGCAGGACATTCCACCCCTCTGTAGGGACAGCCTTGAATGTGGACAATACAAAGTCTCCGCACTTGTTAACCTACAAGTAGCTATCGTGTATCTATATGGAAATAACTAACACTGAATTTTTCAACAAACTTACATCCAAATTCCCTACGCATGGGTGGTCCAGTCAAAGAAGCCAAAAAACACACAGATAGTTAAGCTGGGTTAAGAGTTGGTTTTAGCAAGAGCAGGAGTAACCATACACAAATAAAATCTACTTACAAAAAAGTAAGGGGATACACTAAGAGTTCATATGCAATTTTCTCATCCATTCGTCCGGATTTTTCAGGCATGTTTTCATTCCAACCCTGAAA
Organism: Pygoscelis adeliae; assembly: GCF_000699105.1. Taxonomy (NCBI): domain Eukaryota; kingdom Metazoa; phylum Chordata; class Aves; order Sphenisciformes; family Spheniscidae; genus Pygoscelis; species Pygoscelis adeliae. The sequence continues at coordinate 513,142 of NW_008824996.1, read as the reverse complement.
ACAAACATGCCAGTCACTGCCATTCACCAACTACTAAGACTCCGCTCTCTGTCAGTGCTGTCTGACTAGAAGATGGAAGTCCAAGCTCTTCTGCTTCAGAAGTCCGCTTCCCTTCCTCTTCATTCATTTGCACAATTTAAGAAGTTATATTTTGTTTACTTCTCCCTCTCCATTTCAATTATGTCACTCAAGCAGATTGCTTATCTCACAAGGTGCTCCCAAAGGGTTGCACATGCACTGACTTGCGCTTTTTTGAACCATTTATTTGTTATTTCATAGGAACTGAAGAAGAAACAGAAACTGAAACTGCTCGGGTAGCAGGCTTCTACATTTTCATTCAACTTCTATTCACCTGGAAAGAAATTTGATAACCCATTTCTTCATACCGAATAGCCAGTTATAAAGGACATAGGCGGATCATGATCATGTCACAGTGAAAAGTTTTGCAGGGAATGAAGCATCATATCTAACCACGATACTATCAAGAAAAATCCTCGGCCCACATCACACTGTTGTGCCGCTGCCTCTGCAGGGATGCGGTTCTAAGACAGCATGAACTGATTATGTGATCCTGCTGCTTCCCCTGCCTTCAGCCATGCCTTCCAGACCCTATTCCTTCCAGTGAGGTTCCTGCGGCTACCCAGACTCCCAGTAACTGAAACTAGCTGAAAACTAACCTTGACAAAAAGTCACTTCATTCCATTGCTGAGACAAGGACAGAACTGTGATGGCAACAGAGAGAGGGGAAGACACAGCTGGGGGTAGAGCAGCCCGAACCTAGATCAGTTAAATCTATTGTCACATTACATCTCTAACGTGAAATTATACAAGCCAATCTAATAGCTCACTGACACCAAAGGTCTTGCTTTCTCTCCCTTTCTCTGCCACATGTTCCTGCGCAGCCATCTTGAACTCTTTGGACCTTTTGCTGATCTGATTTAATTCCCTAATGCAGCTGGGTTTATGCTCTGCAAGCAGTGAGCTGAATCAACGCATATGGGAGTCTGCTGAAGGCCAGAGAAAAAGTCAGTAGGGGAAGTTCAAAGATGGGAGGCATAGGAAAGGGGTTGTAGAAGAAACAGAACAACTCCCTTCTGGCAACAGCGCGCTAGTACATTAGCTCACCAGATTTCATTTTACTTCATCCTTAGGTAGGGATGCTAGCTCAAAATAGCTATGACAGGAAGGCAAGAGCCAGCAGAGAGAGAAGGCAATTTATTCAACACCAAGCCAAGAGTTTTGTCAACAAAATACTGTACAGGAAAGTAGAAATAGGAAACAAAATAAATGAAAGGAGAATAAACCAGGGTAACAAGTTGGGAGGGAAACACAAAGATTTTCAGAGAAAGGAAGCTAAGACATGATTTGGAAACCCTTGCAACCCCAAAACCTCGCAACTCCAGTACGCAGAGAGGGAGAAGAGGAGACCTTTCCCTAACGAAGGGATGGCTTTAAATGCATCTGTAAAAATAAACTATTCATAAAGAGATGCTGAAGACATTTACTAAAAGTGTAAACAGCTGAGCTTCACACAGGAGTTAAAAAATATGCAGGATAAATTAAAAGGCTAGAAGCATTGTCAGATAAACCCGTTATTGCTAGGCACAGGGCAAACACACCCAGTTTGGAAGGCTGGCTGCATACAACTATGCCACAACCGTGGCTGATAACATCCACATTGCTACAGGTGAAGCAGAAAACGTTTAACAATAAATTCCACACAGCCCTTAAAGAAATGTCTAAATATCTTAGAAACCAGTGCAAGACAACACCTTGCGATATCATACCACAGGTGTTAGATGCACATTCACAAGCTGAATAAAATATATCTGTAGTATATAGTTTAAAACCTGTGCTACCCCAAAGACGATTAAACGAATGAAACACTATACAGAATCAGAAAAGAAGCGCCAGCCATATTTAACAGGCTTTCTATGGTCCTCTGAGTAGCATTACCTTTGAATCCTGAAACCATGCATGACAGTAGCGAGTAATGCAGGATCCCTGGGTCCAAAGCAAAGCAGCTAGCAGCCAGCACACTCACTTCAGAAGCAGGCCAACACTCAAGTTCACAGCTGTTTCTGTGTTTTACATTAAAACACCACTGGCTAAAACATGCAAGATCCATTCCTGGTTTTGGAGTATCCTCAACGATGAGCCGTACATTAAGTGCTCTGTTTGCAGGCTGCTCGCTGCTCCTCTTCTGAAGTCCTACTTATCTCCACGAACTTCACAAGCAGCCCACGTACCTAACACACAGTTCTGGATTTCAATCAGGGCAAGTACTGGAAGTTCACTGCCGCAAAGACAACTCCTTTTTTGGATCTGCTCTCAGATGAGGACAAAAAGGGTACAGAAGAAGGGCCTCTACAGGACAGAATGCTATGCATTTTCCCACCACAAGGTTTTACTTATTTTAGAAGTGACTTTAAGTTCACCTGTGGTATTTTTGCCTTCCAGCTTTCAAGGAATCAATAATTTTGTAAACTTTAAACAGACAGCAGAAGATTAAAATGAACTGAACATTTGTTCAGTTACTTTTCAGTTACCTTGAAAAGTCTCCTGGGAAAAGTCAAACTGCAATAACTTCTTCTCTACCTTGTATAATTTCACGTTACCAACAAGATTGGTTCATCAACACTTCGCAGCACCTAATTCAAACCTCTCCCCAAGATTTCAGCAAGGATCTAATCTACAAGCTCTACATGTACTTTTATGACATTGTAAAGTAATCTGGTCCAACACAGATCTAGCTATTAAATAAGACAGCAATAACTTTGTTATAAAACATTCCAAGTAGATTAAAGCAAAGAGGCTTGAATGCAAACTCCCAAATGCCAGATGATGCAAATAGTCTATTTACTTTGTCACCTATAATCAACAGCAAGAGGTCACTAATATCGCAAGATTAACTACATGCATTCAGGTTTTAACATAATTGTTTATAGTACTTTCTTACAAATTCTTCTTTTTAATGCCTTATTTAAAATTTTGTAACACATTCCCTTACATAAGCATGTGTTCTGTCTGCCCAACAGGGAATAACGACACTTGAAATACACTGCATATTCTCCTATAGCTACAGAAATCACGACCGAATCACAGTTATGCTTCACACGCCAGGGACAAACGCACAGGATTACCTTCACCAGAGAAGCAACTCATTTTAATAGCATTGCTTCTCTTCAGCTTTTTTACCTAACCCGACAGGAAGAATCCTTTTAATACCTACTAAAAAGGAAACGGGTAGCGATGTTGTACTTCACTCTAGGGCTGAGTTCCATCCCGTGTGGCCGGGCGGGTCAAGTGGCAATAAATACAGCAAATCAGTGCTCTAAAGGCTGCCCTTATCACCACTTTGGTATCTTGGTCAGTTATTTTCATCTCTGTTGCAAAGCACATGGAACGTAGCTAAACCGAACAAATTTTCTGGAAATTAGTCAGTTAATACTATGGATAGTCATAGGAGTTAACCTGCACAAGATAATCCCCCCAACATTCCTAAGCACTGCTTCTCAGGAATCAGGAGGGATTTTTGGATAAGCCCCAAATAATCAAAAAAATTCCCTTGAAAGTAGAGAAGAAGTTATTGCAGTTTGACTTTTCCCAGGAGCCTTTTCAAGGTGACGTGAACTCATCCATTCAGCACAGATGTTTGGAACAATGTCAAACTTCAGAAGGCAACAAGGCATTGATAGCAATACAGCTGAACGTAGGGCTAGTGTAAATGCAGGATATTGTACTCAGTTTATTAAACATGGGGGTTTTTTGCATGCATGAACCAAATTGTCTCTGTGGGCAAATACACTGGACTGGCTATGTTTTGTGCGACTGAGCTCGACTTTGCTGCACAAAAAAGAAAGGTATGGGTGGGCTATACGGCTCTATCTTACAATTCAGAAGATACCACAGGTCACACCATAAAATAAGCAACCGACTTCTTGTACTCTATTTTTCATTTGAGTTTCTCATGTGCTCACAGGCCTTCCTTCAGGTGAACTCTAAAATGTCAGATTTTTCTCTTCTTTGGAAACAGGTTTCTATGGTGGGGATGAGATTCCACTTGTCTAATTCTTGTAGACCTTGGAAGACACTGTGATAAGTCAATCAAAAAAGATTTTTAGTAGGCTAAAATTCCTTGATTTGTTCTCAAATTACTGTTTTACTCCAATGACTAATTGGTATGTTGAATACAAGATATCTATGATAAAGGCAGTAACTCCACCCTTACAGTGAAAATCTCTAAGCTTGCTTTGAGAAGTCATCTACCCAAACATCAGATATTTATAAATATAATATCTTCACGTTTTGAAATTAAAGAACAATTGTTCTTAATATGTTCTTTCTTCCAGTATCAAAAAGGAAAAAAAAAAAAAAAACCACCCTGGAGTGCTCCAAGTTCTTACTTTAAAGCTGTTGGACACTGACTGTAAGTTTCTGTCTTTCCACAATACGGAACAGTTTTCCTTCCTCTGCCTAAGTTTTTCATAGCCCGTGAACTAATGTCTTATCCCTCGCAAGACAGCCTGAGTCCAAAATTTCAAATACAGGCATTTCTACAGCACTGTAACACTGAATTGTCTCCTAGATAGCCTTGAAAGTAAAATATTTTTAAACTTCATTCTTCCTCATTTAGCGGAGCTGCAAATATCCACTTGACACCTCATCATCCAAAGTGTCTACCTTACAGATTAACATATCATTCACTGTAACTTCTGCATCTCAACTTTAACACAGCTTCATACAGGAAATATATCCAGTACATTCAGCAAAATTAGTACGCATGTGTGACCTTCCCTTAGAAGCGATGCTGCCATTGCAATCTGCGAAAACAGTGCTATCACCTCAAAGGTGACCAAAGAAAAGTTCACCATTCAGTCCGTGCAAGAGGTGAAGAAATTTAAGAAATAGTTTTTCCGGTATCAAGAATCAAATATCTGTGTGATTTGATGCAGACACACCTCACCATCTTTTATCAGAAGTAGGTTTAACAACCCAAGTAGTTTTACCATTCAGGAAACGATGCTCCTCACGAAACGCAAAGCAAACCGACACACCGCCCGCCCAAAGAACAACATTCTGAATTTCTGATTCCTAAAGCCAAGCAGGCACAGTTTGCAGGGACGCAAAGCGGAATTCGGGGCCGGCACTAGTATAACCGAGGTCAGGTGCTTCGTAAGGCAAACGGAGCAGCACTGGGGGGGGCGGGCGGAAACCCCCAAAAGATGGGAGAAGGCCTCCCTTCCAGCGTC
>NW_008824996.1:504517-506016 GCF_000699105.1 Pygoscelis adeliae | reverse complement strand
CGCACGGGAGCGGGAGAAGGGCGCGCTCGGGGCCCTGGACACCGGGGGCCGGTGCCTCCGCCGTTGAGCGAACAGCAGCGGTCCGAGGCTTTGGCCCAGCCCGCTTTGGAAAGCGCTGCGTGTCAAACAGCGTGCTCTGCACTGCGGGCGTGGATCGTGACGATCGGTCTGCGAGGTACTGGGTGTTGGCTGAGTCGGTCGGCTGGAAGCGACTCAAACTCCTTTTTGCTATACTTGGAGAAATAAAAGCGACAGGAACAAAAAAGGCCGGGCTCTCGGTGGGTCCTGTCCCACCAGCTTCTGCTTTTGCAACAGCACTGGGGTTACGTAAATAAAAAATACGGAATTCCAGAATACTACTGTTTTTCAGGTTCCTGAAAGGTTAGCCTGCTTCGGGATGAGGAAAAGCAATTAACTTCACAGAACCAGCGGTGGGGAGAAAGTATGAAAGCTGACCACAATTTCCCCAATAAGGTTATGGATTTTATTGTGATCAAATGGCTTCTTCCTCAGGTGCGGAAACCCTCTGTAAAAGACAGATCTCTGGCGTTCCAGTGAGAAAACAGTGATTTAAAACTGCCTTGAACCAGGTGTACTTTATTTTTTCCAAAGCAAAGTCTCATTTCAGTTCTCAAAAGGGTTGGGTTTGGGGTTTTTTTTGTAACGGGTAAAGTTGCACTTGGTTTAAGTCTCTTGCAGAATAAATAGGAAATGGGCCGGTGTGTCTGGGAAAAGTGTTCACCTCCCTCTGTACAAAATACTACTGTCTGCTTCTGGGGCAAACTTTCCAGCTTTGAGAAATCTGCAGAGTATTCAGTGATACCAAGTCTAACAAAGTTCGCAAGGAAATTAGTTTTTTGCTGGCTCTCATTTCTCTGGTGTTAACACACGCATTAACCGTTCTGCACATTTCCTCTTCATTACAGCATTGGGTTATTTGATGCCCCCAGCCAAGCAGAGCGAGGAGGTGACCGCTCTGCCCGTGGAATCAGACGTACCCTGTCATCTTCCCCTTTGAAGTGCATCTTGTATTTCTTTAAAAAGTACAGTCCAAAAGAATAAACTGGAATCATGATTAAGAGGTTTATATTTTTTTTCATGGATAAGCTATCTTGCAAAAGCAGTTTCTTGAACAAGAATTTCCTGGATTGTTTTCTTGTAAAAAGTGCAATACTTTAGGTTTCCCCACGTACCTAAGAGTGAAAACTTGATAGATCTGCCGTGTAATGTTAAGAAGTTACTCAAAAGAATTACAGTCAGCAATTCCACTGAATGTTTTCCATCTCCAAAAGTCCCTTTAGTCTCAACCAGAAATTTAGTTGTGCGAGACAGCGATGTATTTGCAAAACCTCTGATGGAAAAAGGAGGGGTTGACATTTGGTGTGTAGCTGACCACAAAATACCGAGTCTTACTAGGTGTAAGTTTTTTGCAAGCAAAGGCAATTACTACTCTAATATCCAGCTATTGCTCTTCTCTAGATTCTCTCAGGTGGAAAATG
>NW_008824996.1:500257-504485 GCF_000699105.1 Pygoscelis adeliae | reverse complement strand
CTAGGTAGCCTTTGGAAGCTTTTTCTGCATTCAGGCATTAACGGAGAAGAACCCAGAGCTTACTTGCCTTTTTCTCCAGTAGGTTTCTCACCATCTTCTTTGCTTAATCTGACTGCACTGGGCTTTTTTGTCTTTCATCCTATTTTTATACTCACTGCACTTACTTTCATTCTTTTTCCTTGATTTTCTCCGTGCTGTTACTTCGCTGTAGCTACCGTTGCTACATTTCCATAATATTTTGACTTCTCTGTTCAGTTGCCTGAATCCAACGGCTACTTTAGCCTGACATTACCAATTGCTGCAGCATCTTCTCTTTCTCTTATTCCAACCTTGCCCTTCTCAGGGGATGGTTGTTTCCATTTCCTTTTTGGTGCTTGAGAACCAGAAAACCTAAAAACGAAGCGGCTTCTTCAGTTAATTGGCCCATCGTCATGACCAGGCAAGAAGCCTTTTAGATTCATGTGACTACAGTGCGGCCGTTAATTTTAAATTTGCAAAATGTCAGATCTTCCACATACCATGGAAGATTGTCTTCAGACCTGTGCTGTATGAATGTTTATTTATAGAAGGATGTTTTTCTTTGCTTTTAATGCACGTTTTCAGTTTAGTAAAGTCATCTCGTACTCCCTGTGACAGAGCCTTTACAGCAGACAGAATCAGAAAGGCAGAAGAGGCTCCAGAAGATCCAGTGGCCTCAGGGACTGTTAAGGGACAGGCTTATCTCTGGCAAATGCTTCTCTTGGAGGCTGGAGGGGACACTGCCTAACCAGCGAGCAAAGGATTAGAGAAAACGGACAAAGACATGCTGGAATTAAGGATCTGGGAGGGAGAACGTGGCTTGTTCCCTAGGTCTTACCAACTTCAGAAGGCATGGCCAGCAAATGCTCTACACCTGGAATCGAACAGGCCAGAGGCAGAAGGAATGAGGACCTCGCTATTTGTCAATCGATGCTGTACTTCACTAGCCTTGCAATTATAAATCTATTCACATATCGGTATTAACCTAAGAAAGCTCCACCAGTCTTCTTCTGATCATTGAAATCTGAATATATGTAACCCATAAATATGGTCAGGGTTCAAGGATATCAAAAATATCACATGATGACAAAGGATATTATTTGGAATGGCAGTGTTACGCTTGGATTGTCACTGAACTAGAAGGGTGTCCTTTGCCAGGACTAAGCTACTGGACCTAAAAACAGCTGGAGACTGTTAAGTAACAACATAAAAGCCAACCGGTAACTCAGATGTTTAGACCTGCTCCCCGGATGATTCCTAACTTGCTTTCTGCTATTATCCAAGCCTCCGTACGTCTAGATTCTTGAGATGCTCATTAACAGAGTAAACTTCAGACTCGGGTAGAATACAGATTTCAAAACTTTAAAACTTTCAGGCAGAAAGAGCTCACTAGGACAGTGGAGCATGGGAATAGATGTCTTCGGGGTCACAGAGGTAGGAGCATAACATAACAGCTCACTGGTTAACAATTCTTCGGGTTCTTCAAATCAATAAACTACAGGAAATTAATCAAAAGGAGCAACTGCTCTGCTCTGAGTCCTTGAAGCCTGAAAATTCAGGCTTCGACTTTCCCTCTATCCTGGTTCTTTGTTACTAACGGTAAAAAGGCTAGGATAGCTGCCTGTGACACGGTAGGGGAAATCAGAAGGGCTGTGAAGGCAGGCGTAAAGAGAGAGATCAGTTATAGCTGGACCGGATAAATATTATGATAGGTCCTTATACAGAACTTAAACCTTTGGACAATATAAATCATTAAATGGAGCGATTCATCAGGGGAGCCTGGAGAACTCCTGACATGGACCAAGCGGGGCAGCAGGCCTTCTTCAGAACTTCCATATCAAAGAACCGTTTCAGAATTTTGATCATAATACATTCAAATTCAACACCCTTGTAGAAGTGAAAAGGCCAAATAGATTTACCATAGCAACAGTGAACGTTGAAAAGAGGACTACATAAAATCAAGGAAGTTTGTTTAAATTAAAAGGAATAGCCAAAGGGGAAAACAACCTGTATTAGAATTTCTGAGTCGGTATGTCATCTATCAAAGTCAGTAAGAGGACCTCCGAAAGACTAGCAGAGCTCTGCATGAGAATAAAAACCAAAAAAAGGCACTCCTAAAAAAAATTCTGTTCAGATGAGGAAAACAGAAAATAGCAAAACCTCTGGCAAGCTAAATGTGAAACTGTAAAGGGCAGGCCAAAAGCATTTGAAGGAAAAAGTTGGTAATGGTGTAAAACGTTATTGTAAAACCTCTTCCAAGCACATCAGAGGCAGGAAGGCTGCTGTTGTAGACTTTGCGGGGCCGACAAACGACCGTGATTTAAAGACAGAAGGATTCAACAAAGATAAGGCTAGAAAAAATACGTGTTTGCTTAGCTAGGTGTTACGAGAGATTGCTGCAGGGGAGCCCCTTATACCACACCAACCTGCTAGAGTTTTTGGAAAGGTATGTGGAAAGGGTGAGCGTGGATGATGTAAGATTCCTGTATTTTAAAAAAATCTGCTTGACAAAATCTTCACTAAAGCTTCTTACAGAAATTAAGCTGCCCTGCAATAAGAGGAAAGGCCCTGTACTTAGCTAATAACTGATTTCAGATAGGAAAAAAGGTGGGAATAAATCATCCATCTCCACAGTGGAGGGAAGTTTCTACTAGAATCTCACAGGGATGTGTGCTGGGTCCATTGCTGTTTACATACTCACTATAAATAATAGATAATAAGGTGACCAAGTTTGCCAGTGGTACCAAATTATGCAGGATAATGATAAAAAAAAAAAACTAGAATTGGAAAACGTGGGAGGGATGAAAACTAATGGTACACAAAAACTTCTACAAGAGGAAAAATGTGCGGAAAGCTTCAGCTTAAACGGAAGATGACTAAGTGAGATGACTTGAAGGGAGATACCAGATGGGTATGTCAGCTTATGAAAGGCATAGAGAAGATAATTGTGATTGTTATTGTTTTATTGATTGATATTGATAAAAGAATAATTATTCCTTATCTCCTATAATGTAAGAATTGGGTGGCATAAAATGAAATCAGCAGGTAGAAGTCTTAAATGAAACAGATGAAAGCACTTTTCTATATGGTGACTGCTTAAACTGCGCAGGTGAAACGTACGAGTGGGTTAAAAAATTTCACAGAAAAGACCATCAATAACCATTTAAACCATACATGACAAAATGACGGGTGTGACCGCCAGCTTCAAATCTTGTTAGCGTTCAGACAACAAACACCGAGGAATGGGATTGCTTTATACTTTTTTCCAGAGGTGATTTTGTTCGCCGTCTCACAGAGGTGAACTGTGTCCTAATGAAAATGGAGGCATTCTTTTTCATACAAATATTGACATCTTTAAACGTCATGGCAATTGACCACGCAATTGTATACTTAAAGCAGGGCTTCTAAACCTGAAGGCTGGCAACTCAGTTTCAAGTGACATCAGAGAGCCCTGACGCCTTAGCAATATTGCTGTGCGGGAATGTGCAGCTGCATAGAAAAGTGTGAGAAATACTGCGCTTAAGGAATCTAAAACCGTGGCAAAATTGCACTAAGAAATAATTAATACAATGCTGTCAGTGAACAAGTACCTAACTGTGTCTATTTTACACCTCCAACAATAATTATTCAAGAAGCTGGTTGTTTTAAATTTTGAGTTCAATATTTTGAAACAGAAAGATTTTAGTCCTTCTTTCATTTAGGGTCCCAAAAACATCATTAATATAATGTACTGTTTCAGATTCCCCCATAATTTTCTGTCACGCACCGGAAACTTGTGCTATTTATGAAGAACAGAGTGTGGACACCAAAAGTGGGAGTAAACTGAAAATTACAGTCTCCTTCCGGGTTGAAAACTGCCAAAATAAAATCTAAAAGGCATTCATCCGGCCAAAGATCACTGAAATAACACAAAATAAGGCATAGGTGTAGGCGATTCAAACACCAAAGGTTAAAAGAGGATTTTCACCAGTAGGCACTGGTGAGCGTAGTGAGCATGCCTGGGCCTGGCAGGAAGCTAAAAGGCGCTGTTTGGATAGAAATTATTAGAGTTAATAATCATGACGTAGAACTTCTGTGGTTTGTGGAGCTGCGTTCAGGATTTGGCGCAACGGGCATCGAAGTGGCACCTCCGAGCCGCTGGTGGCTTCCGTGGCCGATGCCCAGGCGGGGGGGGGCTCCGCCGGGCCGAGAGCTGGTGCGGTTTTCCCCC
>NW_008824996.1:486113-499948 GCF_000699105.1 Pygoscelis adeliae | reverse complement strand
CTTTTAAGATTTAATTTAGTTCCTAAAAATTGTGACTTAAAAAAAAATGTCCTCTGTGCAATACCTTTTCCTAAAATTTTGTGCTATATAGGCAATCACTCTGAAGTATGTTTCTCTTTTCCAAAATTTTCCTTTGCTCTATCACACTGTTATTTCCACGTGTTATCATAATACATACATTTTCGTTTAACTGTAGGAAGAAAATATTTGTATGTTTCCTACGGTTACCACAGTGAGCCCGACCTAGCTTGGGCACCAGTAATAAGGAAAAACAAAGGTTCGGTGCAGGATAGTTGACCGTGGGCTTGTCTCCGTACGGGACAGGCTGTTCTGCCCATCCGGAGTCCCGCGCCATTGCAGCTGGATGAGCTGGCTCCAGGTTTTGTAATGCCCTGGCCCGTCCGCATCTTCCCTCAGTATGCCCTAGCGTGTTCCTAGCATTCCCCGTGTTCCTTGAGGGCAGACCTACTCTCCCTCATTTTAGAAACTTCGGTAATAGACTACCCAGCTAGCAGGTTCAAATTCAGTTCAGAGAGATTTGTACCGTGCTCGAGTTACACATGGTAACAGTGACTCTGTTCAAGAACCCAGCGACAGACATACTTGTCTGTATTACATCTTACCTCAGTCCTTCATATTTAACAAATATTATCACAAACCCTTATGCATCAACCTACTGTTCTTCTCAAGAATTTTTTTTTTTTGGCTAGGACATCCTCTGTGTCTGTCTAAAGGTCCAGTCCATTTCGAACCTCGCAAATTTCTTGGCCTCATGAATGCTGTGACAGCGAACCTCTAATCGGTGACCAGGAAGTATTTCCTTTATATATTTTTAATTTTCCACCTTGTAAGTTAATTGATTGCCCTGCTCTGAATGCCAGAATCTGTCTACTAGTACATTTTTCCAACGGTAGAAATTATCTGACTTGTTTCTGGCAATAACCCTTCATACGTGTAGATGTGGCGCTTAGGGACATGGTTTAGTGGTGGACTTGGCAGCGTTAGGTTTACGGTTGGACTCGATGATCTTAAAGGTCTTTTCCAACCTAAACGATTCTATGATTATATGATAGAATATCATATCATAGAACCTCTATACATGAGGTTCTTTCACAGAAAACCAGGAACTTACTCATATAAAAGAAAGTCTTACAGAAGCAGGTAAGCCTTTCAGCTTCCAAATAATTGTTATGTCTGTTTGTCCAAGGCAGCAGCGTTTACGATATGACACAGGATTAGAAACTGCCTTCAAGTCTATAAACATGTACTTGCCAATAAAACCTATAAACTGTATATTTGGTGTCACTGAGGTCCAGATTCTTGGCTGGTGTAAGTCGGCGTAGCTGCTCTGACTTCAGTGGAGTCATGCTGATTTACACAGCTGAAGACCTGGGCCTTAGCTGTTGGATCTGGGAATTTTAACCAAAATAAGAGAAAATTCAGTCACGTTTGTCCTTTCCTTCAGTAAGTCATAGCTGCCAGAAATCATGTTATGCTTGAGTCATTATTACTACAAAACTACAGAAGAAAAATGCAGTAAATTAAAGAAAATCCACAGCTGTTATGTTTTAAGTCAAATAAAATAAATATCCACATTTACGGATCCATACGCAGAATCACATTAGCTTCAGTGGTGTCTAGGAAATGAAGAAGTCTCTAGAAATTTACTGAAACCTTAACCATAACTTTTCTTCCCCCCCCCCACCTGCCTGAGTCCTTGGGTAGATCAGACAGTGACGCTGTTGTACTCGCAGTGTTGAATCCCTGAGGAACCCGTAGAAGCAACTTATTATTTTTACGTAGTAACATGGGTAAAATTTAGAAGAAAGTTTGTAAAATATGTTGGGGTTTCCGATGGAAAGTGATAGATAAGATAAAAGCATTTCTTGGCTATTTAGCACACAAGTAAGTCGTGAAGCCACAGACCTCATGGGGGTGCGTATTCAAATGTATTATGCTCTCCGCTGTATCGTAGCAGGTGATACAACTGGACAGCTATTCAAAATGCACAATTAAGATCTTCTTACCCGAATTCAACAAAATGTAGACCTTTGTAGAAAGGCAGCCTGAGGTTCATGATTACTTAAACACCATGTAGTGTTTACATTTAGTCCCGATACAGGACAAAAAGGTATATAGGTTGCATGTAGGCTCTTTGCCCGGAAAATAATGAGAGTCTTTGCTAATGTTCTGAATTCCAGTGTTACTCGATAAATTGCGTTCAAATAGCTTTATTCAGTCTTTCCATATAAGCTTGACCAAATTTCCTGATCTCTTGTTCCAGCCTTCCAGCTAGAAATAAAATGACGACAAAACGGCATTCGTTCTCCTAGCATCCTTTCTCTCAGCCTGTGTCACAACTGGTTAGAGTGCAACTCTTCCAAACGAGAGTTGTCTCTCACCATGTCGTTGCACTTTGCCTGGCAGAAAGGAGCCTATGCCTGTGCTGCAATGCAAATGAATAATAATTTATGATGATGTTGGAAGGGTGTTGACAGAAACAGAGCTAACGGCACTAGCGGGGAATAACTGCATTTATAGTAAAAATAACTATTGTCAGTCAAAAAAAGCAAACTTAATTTCCAGTCTTTAATCTTTATTAGCCGGAACTCCCAGTAGAAAGAACATGATTTTCGGTGGCAATTTTGCTAGAATAAGGACTGCAGGATTTTTCTACTGACTTCAGCAGACTTTGGAGCCAGCTTTAGAGAAAAAAAAAATCCACAGAACAAGTGAAATAAATATTGTTGGCATTTTACAATAAAATGGGAATGCATTTTATAGGTGGCTAGCAGCTTGTAATTACCCTTAGTAAAACTAATCCTTTCCCTGTGCTTATTAAAATGTTTCATGTATCAGCAAGCCGTGAAAAGGACTCGCTACCAATCTCTTAACTTGCACTAAAAGTGAGAAACATCCACTTGAGTCATAGTTCCCAGTGCCAGTCCTGTTTCTCTGCCTGCTATTGGAATTCAAAGCCTCCGAGGGAATTAAAACTAACACATTAGTTCCTAATTAAATCCAAAAGGGATGTGAAATGTAACCAAATAACTTTACGGTATTTCTTGGGAACATGGTCTCAGGAGGATAAGGAAGGAGCAGTGGCTCTCAATTAATGATTTTCCTTCTTCTAACACACAGAAAATGTCTGCGATATTCTTTTGACCCCTTTTAATTTTGTCAAGGGGAGCATTTGACTCTTAAAGCTTCCCCCTGCAAATATATTTTTAAAAGTTGCTGCAGGTTTGTAATAATTTAGTAGGATAAAGAAGTACAGTCATTACTATTGCAGTCCTTTTTTCTTCAATTAGTATTTCTAATCACATTAGACATGTTTTAAGTACCCAGAGAGGATGCCTGATCCCTACAGCTATCGTGAACCATTAACTTTAATTAAAATTTACAAGTCTAATGTTGTTACATCTGCTAAAAGCATTAACTGCCATGTTAATTACCAAAATGTTAATGTTGCGTTAAAATATGAATGTTCCCTTTTGACAGTTCATCTGTGGTTTAATTATTTATTTTTGGTAGAATATCTCCTAAAAAAAGAAAAAGGCATAAAAGCAGAAATGCTGGCCGAAATAATGAGACATAATGGGAAAACTTCATCTAAATAGAAAACTTAATACTTCAGAATACCGATTGTTAGCAGAAACTCATTTGTATTCTTTGCTGCGTCTAAAATAAATACACGGCGCTGGTGTCGTGTCTAAGATGTTATTTATAATTGCAGCACATCCTTTTGCTATTACTCTGTAGGGATACCTAATCTGCGGGACACAGTTCTTAAATCCCCGCAGCTGAGCATCGTCACTGTTTTGGCCCTGCCATAGAAACTTCCCCCAAAACAAGATTTCAGGACCTCACATCAACAACTTCTATTGAATTGCTGAAGGTTTCCCCATACAACTCAGTTCAAAATAGATTTACAAAAGGAGATGTCTAGAACTCCGTCCTGAAGTTACCGTACTCCCTATCCCAAGAGTACGGGATCAAAGTGTAAGACTTTAAATCACTACAGTTAACAACAGGTATAGCAAAGTATTAGCAGCAATTCATCTAAAGAAAACAGAAATCTCTGGTTAAAGTAAGGCTGTCACTTGCTATATTTCATGGTAAGATACTCCTCTATCACACTATTCTTAAAGGCATTGTCATTGAAATGAATAAATGAGAAAGTTCTGACAAATCGATGTTAAATGTAATTGTTCCATGTTTCTCTCACATCGAATAATTATTTTAATGGCTGAAGTTAACAGTCTGCCGAGTAATTTCTTAATGTGTTTGTAAATAGGTACTGTTAGATTTCATGCCATAATCTATTTTTTTAATTCACATGAGGAAACCTTAATTTTGCCTGTAGATCTATGTTACACGTCAGATGCGCATTCCTCACTCGGTACTCCGTTGAATGTTGGAAGGAGGCAGCTGTTCAGTGGCAAGTGCATAGCCGGTTTTGTAGGGTGGGAAAAATATATTTTTAGAGATCAGATGTCCAGTTCACAGATTTAGACAGTTTATTAGAATAGCAAAATTTTAAAAATCTACAAGTCACAGTGTTCAGAATACAACATTTCAAATTACTGTTCCACGCTTATTTTAGCATTTTTTAAAGAAACTCGACCTGTAAGTTCCTTCTCATAATCTGAAAATGACAAATTCGCATAGACGGCTGCAAGCTGTCAGTGGACTGTCAGCATGGACAGCATGTACAGCGTAACACCTCTTGCTTCACCCCAGCCTGCCCTTTTCTGATGCCCGGATTTTCTCTCAGCTGTATGGTGGAATTAGGTAGTTCCACTCATAAAATAGGAGTTTTCATGTAATATATTTAGAGCTCCTCTTCTTAGAGGTAGGCGTTGTACCATTCTAATTGAATTCTCCTAGCAGGAAAGCTGCGTTCAGTTGTCTTTTCAAGTTAACATTGTAGGAAAACGCTGCAATAAAGCATCATTTGTCTTCTACAGAGTTCGGAGGACTCGTCTCCGTATCCACTTGCAGGGCCTTTAATAAAGGACCATCGAATGAACTGGTCTGAAGCAGAGGAAAGCTCTGCAGTCTCCCAGACCTTCAGAACTAAAGTTGGTCCGAGAGTTCATGGAATCTATCCCACTCCCCCCCCAAAAATAAACTTCCAAGCTCAGACAGTGTAAAACCCAAGCTACGGCTGGTTACGTTCTTGTAGATTTGAGCTTTACGCTGGTGTGCTCTGATCCCAAGGCTTTTTAAAATACTACTTCAAACAGAAAGTATTTCCATTTAAAAATAATAGTTGTTATTATTTTGAAGAATGTAGCAAGTTGCTAAAAAAATGTTTTCTAATAGTCTGCCAGAAGGCAACCTATCTCCTGGGCTTTGTTTGCTTGTATAGATTCCGTTGCCTGCAGCAATACTTCTTAAAGTCAAGCTTACAGAAACTTTTGTCTGTCCTGGGGAGATGAATACCTTCCAAAGCTCATTATTTATTTGAGAATATTCAAGCGCTCTAGAAGAGACGAGGAGATATTTCAAATGATTCATTTGCAGTTAATCTGACATTATCTTTTGTGTTGCAAAGCTCTAACTTAGATAACTTCTTGCAAAGTTCTGTATTACCACCAGTCTTGGAGCATGAAATTCACCCCTCTCTTTTGGAGCCTTCCAGTTCTTACAGCATGGGGAAACTACTTTACTGCTTTTTTCCTGAGGAAAACTAGAAGCACGGGTTTTATTTGGTTGCTTGTGGCTGCTTGCTTGACTGTCGTTATAAAGCAGAGAGTGAAGGAGAGTGCTGTACAGCCGCCGAGACACACAGACAAGCGAGAAGCTTCCCTTTTCATTTCTGCCGTTATCGTAACTCCTTTTATTTTGTGAAATGTAAATTAACCCCACTGTACCATGCCCACAGAGCAGCTCCAGCAAAAATATTGCCTTTTCTCAGTCATTCTGATTAAGGGAATGCAGGATCTTATTCAAGGAGGTAGCACTAAGGGAACAACGGACCGCCTGTATTCAACACGTTCTCATTTGTCACAGAATGTACACTAAAAAAACCCCCAAAATAATTTGTGCTTAACAGCAATGCCTGCCTTAAAATTTGCCTATCTTCCTTCTCTGCCTACTTTTTAATCTTTTGTTCCTAGTGCATATACTATTAAATGGGAACTTTAAAAGATTTCTCTCATTCCCTTCACCAAACTTTTGGGTGGAGGATGGCTTGTCTGAGTACGCTGCAATAGCGGGCAATCAGCCTAGCACACCGTCCACTCAAAAACTGCGTTATTCAACTGTAAAACAGTGGAGTCTTATTATTAATGGTTAATTAAAAGGCCAATGTAAGGGCATTATGTTATGATCTCCTTCAAGATATATTCACAACAGTTTTTATCAGACAAAACATCAAAAGGCAAGCTGCACAGCTTTGCTGTCCGTAACTTTTTTATAAGAGTGACAGACTCAGCTTCAACAGTAAACCTTTTTTTGACCTTTCTTCTGAATATACTTACATTCTTGGATGAACATAGTGAAAAGCACTGCACTCTTAGAATTACAGTGGAGTTCTGAACAGCCCTTTGTTGCAGAACCACTGTCGTTATAAATCTAGTTTTACTTTAAAGAGAACAATATTGCTCGCACGTACCTGATTTTGTCCACAGAGGAGCTCCAATGCATGGGTACGTAAGACCATACCCGGCACCAAGGATCCGATTTATATGGGACTACGCTATTCACATGTTTAATTTGGGCACATGGTTCATGTACCTGCCAGAACAACACAGGTTTCTGGTTCATTATGTGTACGCATCTGTGTGTGTGTATATATGTATATTTGTGTGTGTCATAAACAATGTGTATATATCTGTAAAAAAATATTGTATGTATAATTGTAATTAGCATATCAGAAATAAATACAGTAAAAGTCTTGTATCAGGTCAAGGAATACTGAAAACAAAACTTTGAATTTCAAAAGTGAAATCTTGGCTCATTAAAGGTAATGGAAATTTTAATTTATTTCTCCAGGATTTCCCTTCAAAGACTTAATTTCCACCTAACATCATGCTTCCTGTTCTAATTACTTATTCTTCTGCAATTACCCGAAGTAATATTCTAGCAGTGGAACTAACACTGTTTACTTGACATTTATCAGACATCTTCCATCAGTCATTTTTCAGACCTGAAGCTTATGCGATTCTATTGTAATTCTGGACTCCTGAAAAAACATAGCATCAACCGCATAAGGCAGTGCTTTGTTGTTTAGAAAACAAATCTTTTAGACTTGTAAACAAATCTTTGTTCTCCATTTCACATCTTAAACACCAAAATCTTTACAATATCTCCTCATCTGCTCTAAACTTTAGAGCCTCTCAAGGCTAATACGTGGGAGTAATTTCACCTTTTTTGTGTCGTCTCACTGAGGAACAGTATTAATCACTCTTCTGTAACTGTCTTATACCCAGTGTACTCAAAAATACTCTGGACTAGCTCAAGGCTTCTTATGAGCTACTTCATTCTCAGAATCTGTAAATTTGGAGATACTTTAAGATAAATGCCTTATATTCTTTTAGAGTGTACGTTTATTTCTGTAACTTCCTATATAGCTGATTATATGGTTGCATACTGTTACATACTATATACTTAATTTTCAGAGTTCACAGAGCAAATGCTCACACCAGGCCGCCTGCTAAGCACTGATAAATTAGGGTTACTACAAGATCTGAAAGCAACCCAGTGCCCTGTTTTAAAACTGAGCATTGTACCGTGTATTTTGCCATGTATTGAAATACCTGCAGCAAGGTGACGACGTAACCAAGTGTCTTATGAAAACAGTGGTCAGGTACACGTAATTCATACATACAGTTCATACGCAGTTTTGGTAATCTGATACAGTGGAATTTAATGATTGCATTGAAACTGGGTGCTATTTTACTCCCTGCAAGCTGAACCTGCAAGTGAAGTGGCTCCCATTATTTACTAATGATAGGTTTAATGTAGCATAATGCTGCTACATCTGCAGTGTTATTAAATAAACCTACACATACAAACTTATTAAAAATAAAATACTTTTAGAACATGCGTGCAAAAATATGAACATATATACTATTATTAAATATTCTAATTAAACATCTAGAAATGTACCGTTCTTTGCTCTATAAACTTCACCCCTGTGGGTGGACAAACGTATTCAAGACCCATCCCTAGTGCCTTAAGTTTCTTTTGTCTAACCAATCCCCCCATCTCTCCAATTTGTTCTTTTAATCCTGCCTTATGCAATGGAAAACGGGAATCTCCGGTGGGGTTTCCTTTGTGAGTGAAAAATGGAATATACAGTTTTGTTCCAGATACTTCCACAAACTACTGCTTCATCTGGCATGACACTACAGCTGAAATTTAATCTGGAGGCTTCCTGGACTGCTCTCCCTAAAAAAATATAAGAAAATATGTATGAATGGAAACTTCGCTCCAGAATATCCGATTCACATTAAATCAGAGTGAACCAACAATGATTTTCCTACTCCTGTTGCCGCTCACTTGCCGCTTTTTTCCTTGTAAAAAGTCATTTCAATTACACACAAGCTGCCGAATGAAATCTATACAGGTACAATGACTATCCCCTGCTGTTCACTAATGTTCAAAGGACGTTGTTGTTCTTTAACTCATTTAACTCCTGATTTCCTAAAGGCTGACAAATATTCCAAAAAAAGTTAGGTCGCCAGAGATAATTATTGTAGCCTATTAAATTATTAAAATATGACTTTAAATATATGGACTGATCCTTAATTAAACAAACATCAAAGAACAGAATTCCAAAGAAATCAAACAAGGTACATTAATGTGCCCAGAAAAGACTTTCCTATTGTCAATACGTTACACAAGTGAGAACAAGTATGCATAAATTCAGAAAAAAAATTGCACTTGTTCAGTTGTTTTTTTCTTATGAAAACATGCCTTGGGATTAGTGTTACTGTTGTTTTAATCTTTTCTATACCTGTTCATTTCCGTATCATTCATTTCTAACTGTGGCCAGACTGCATTATGAAAATTTGCCTACCTCCACATTCCTACTGAAAACAGGCAGTCTGTAGGAAAACGTATAGGTAGGATTTTTTATTTAACCAATAAACTAAACAGAAGACACCCAGTTTCCCAGTACTACATTTTGCAAAAGTTAAGGTATGCAGGCAATTCGATAGCAACATTGAAAGTGTGGAGGAACCATCCTCATGTTGAGGTGTTAGGTCTTCTGCAAGAATAGAATGAAAGGAGGACATGATTTTGGACTGAAAATCTTACTAAGTAGGTCCTGATTGTCAGTGAAAAGGACAGTGTACAGAGCCTTTAATAAAATAACACAGTTTTATAGAAGTGTGGGATACAGAAAATATTGTTTGTTCCCTCTAATGCTCTTCTAGGTTTCCTTTTCATGCAAACTTGTGTTTGCTGCTTATATGCTTCACAAGAACATACGTTATAACTTTTTGATCTGTTGAAATTTTACACATGCTTAGTAAAAATGGGATAAACCTCAGTAGTGTTGAATGGAAGGTTATAAACCTCAGGAATAACAAAGTCTTCTGGTATGAGCTGGAACTTTGTTCTTGGAAAAATCTGAGGAGGAGAAGGACATCCATGTGCTTCTTGACTACAGAATGACAACGACCCAACAAAATGTGATGCAAAGACATTTAAGGCAATGATAGGATACACTGGGAGCTGTATATTCAGAGATTGTAACAACATTTTACAAAGCTAATACAATTTCAGGTGGAATATTTCAAGCAATTTCTTGTCATCCGTTTTCAAGGAAGCTTCATTCACATTGAACTAGATGGAGAGAGAAGCTACTAACATTATTAGATGAGCATTACTTTATCGGAGTACCATAATTTTTGTCTTCAGTTAAAAAAAAAAAAGAGACAGGGAAATGGGGAAAGACTCCCCCAGTTTAGTTTAGCGGGCCAGCAACAGAACTGGAATGAAAAGTGGTCCATTTGAACCCTATACTAGACCTTAGAGTCAATAAAAACGGCCCTTCGTAGTTGTAGGCTTTCCTTGCAACACATGGCAGAATTCATAGAAGTTCACAAAAAATCCACTGAATCGAGAGGATGATACTAAAGGCAAAACAATATTGAGAGGGTCTATGGTCAGAAGTAGTTATTAAATCAGCTACCTTAACCTATATAACAAAGCAAAACAGGACAAGTTTCTCCCTTTTGGACTGCTGCCTCCAAACCCCCGCTCCAGTCCTCCTGAACCCTTGCCACTGCCTTAATAAATTCCAGAGACCACTGGGAGCCAGGTTTGGAAACACTCCAGCAGATAAACCCCTTTCTGAAAACTGAAAACCTTGTTTCAAAAACGCGTTCAATACAAGCTGACTCACAGAAGGCCTGAAGTTAGAGCCTCGTTCTCTCTTTTCTGGACTCGGTCCAAGCAGAGAAAATTCGGAGAGA
The DNA here is from genome assembly GCF_000699105.1 of Pygoscelis adeliae. Classification (NCBI taxonomy): domain Eukaryota; kingdom Metazoa; phylum Chordata; class Aves; order Sphenisciformes; family Spheniscidae; genus Pygoscelis; species Pygoscelis adeliae. The sequence goes on along the minus strand of NW_008824996.1, from coordinate 489,512 downwards.
GAAGAAGATTGTTTTAGTGATCAGGACACAAATAAACAAAACATATATGAAACATTGGTATTCATCTGCACAGATACAAGAAAAAAGAAATTAGCATTTATTCAAAGCTGCTTCTACTTTCTGACAGGTAATAATGATTGTTAATGGGACTGACATTTCCACTGTACGATCAAAACATATTCTTCAAAACCTATTGCATAATTAACATTACTTACACACAATTCACATCAAGTAACATCAAATTAGAAAGACTTATGGGGCTAGAGAACAGCATCCTGAAAAGCATCTTGTCCAGGTGTTAAAAGCGAGCCCTGATAACGTACCCAAGGCCATGCTGGGTTGCTTCTCTCTGTCACAGAAGTCCTCATTGTATTCTGCTGTTGCTAATAGTAAAAGGTTGCACACACGAATACAGGACTTTCAGGGACTCATTTTCTTTCTGTGCCTTTTCCCAGCAAGAACAGTAATTGATTAGACATACAGAAGACAGGTTGCTACATCTGGTAATCCATATGAAATGGCAGGAGGCACAGCAGGGGAGGCAGGAGCAAGGTTCACGTCTTTACCCACCTGATCAGTGGGACGGTGTTGCCCGAGTAGCCTAGGAGTAGGCAAGACAATAAAGGAGTTTAAATTCTTAATTTCATTCTATCCTTATCAAATCACATACTTGATGCAAATTCTATTTGTCCTCTAAATAAGCCGCTCGCCCGTTTTCTAGAACAGAGACTAATCTATGCACACATCTTTGCCCAGATGTTTTCAGAAGCGCTGCACCTACTGCGTACAAACATTTCAGCTGTGTCCTGATTGTAAGCCAGAGGAGAGACTAGTGCAGAGTCAACCCTGTGGCCTCTTTGTGAACTAGAGGCACGATGGCCTGCAACAGCTTTGCTGAACTAGGAACATGAAGGCCTGCAACAGCTTCCCAATGAAACAGCAAGGCAAAAAGCCTAATTACTTTTAACGTGGAGCTCAGTCATTGCATGAACACCATTGTATGCTGTAGTGCCTGAACGATGACCTGGGAGGTGCCTTCCAAACCCAGAGCTTGTGCGGCTGGGAGGAGCCTTGGAGACAATAACCCAATCGTTTGTTCTTTGCAAACTCTGAGAAGGAACTTGACGTATCTTTTGGGTTTGCGGTGGGAGAAGGAGGGGGAAGGGAGGTTGCTATCAAATAGTTGTTAGAAACATGCTAAATAAAAGGTCTAGATAAAAAAAGAACCTTCTTCTACAGACTTTGATGTTTCCAAACATTGATTGTCAATTGAACAAGAAAAAAATAAAGCAAGCTGAAAATGTGCTGTCAGAACTTTTATAACACCAAGCTTTTTTATGATTTTTTAATGCTCTGATGACAGATATATGAAAATGAGTGCAAAATGCACAGAAGAAAGAAAATAAAACCCCCCTGTAGAATTTGCATAGACAAAGAAGTATAATTTCCTAGCACTGACAACAGCATAAGCACGGAGTAACTTTCAGGAGAATTATTTTTGCAAAACACCAGTATGTTTCACATGCTTCGGTTTCTAATATGTCATTGTTAAATCAAAGAGTATTTTTATATTTTTTTCAGGCATGTAGAAGAGTTAAGAAACGTGAAGCAAATTGTAACACCTACCAGTAAGGTTTTTTAAAAAATGAAGTAACTTGTTTATATTATTCCTCTAAATCAAGCCAACAGATAAAATAGCCTACAGATTTCCAGCGCAGTACATGAGCATGCACAAAATACGGTAATTATCTTGCATGAAAGTTTGTATAAAAGTGTAATTATATCTGACATTTCAGTTTATCACTTTTTGAGGATTTATGCAGGAGATAGGTGGTACACAAGTCATATCTTCATGCTGAATCTGAGCAGGACTAAATTTCACTCCATTTAGACTTTGTTACCTCTTCTCATTTTGCATACCAAACATTAAATAGCTCAAGCTAAATTTTAGGAAAACTGCATACTTATGCTTTGCTTAGAGCTGAGGGCTTGTCTACAGGATGTTAGTCCAGACTACCTATAGTGGATTAATCCATGCATGGATCACTCAAGTATAGAGACACATTATTCTGTGTTAGGAAACGATTGAGGATTTTGCTTATTTAAAATATATTTATATCACATAGAAAGGGATCTGAACATATGTTTTTATTTGGACATCTACAATTCAGCTGCAGTTGAATACTGAAATTAATGTCACTGTTGAAAAGAATCATAATATTGCACTAATCTTCGCATATATTAAATGGTTCTAAATTGTAAGTCGAATGTTACCTTGCTAGCAGTTAATCCAACATATTGTTTCTGGCTATCATTTATCCATACAATGTTATAAGCACTATAGTAAAAACAAAAATGTAGTATTCAAAGAAATAAGAGCTAAATTTGTATGGAAGCAATTTGATTTCATTGAGTGAAAATGGAGGGTGGCTTAAATTAGCAAGGTGCCACACCACAACTCTAGTTCCTAAAAGTAGTCAGCAATAATCGTCAATCAAGCTATTGAGTTTTCATTTTGAGTAAATTAATTTTTGCCTCCAAATAATGTATTCTATGTCAGAGTACTTCTCTGCCATATTCCTCAGATACGATGTTTATATGGCTCCAATATCCCACTATATTTTACTTCTTTTATTGAGTTGCACCACATCCTAGATACTTTGGGCTCTTAGATGGAGACAAATATAAAATTACATTCCATGGTCTACAGCAGCAAATTTGCAGTTCTACAGAGGAGTAAAGATACTTTAACCAGTCAAGGTGTGGGTTTTTTAAGAAATGAAAAGTATTTAAGTTAGTGCGAAAGTTCAGCTGAAAGCATGCAAAGATTAGGGTTTAATGAGACTAGATCAAGAAAATGTTATTTTAAGGAGTGTTCAAAAGAGACCCAGGATCAGATTTCCACAGTTTAGCGACTGTTGTGTCAGCTGAGCTACAGTACTTGTCCACAAGCATCCTCTTAGCCTATAGGAAATAGGTAATTCAAGTAGCATCTCTCCCAAAGAAATAGACAACTAAAGTCAAATTACTTTGCTAAGAGCAGGTGCAGACGCTTTCAGGGCCAACACATAGCAATGATGTTTTAAGTCAGAGTAGCCTTACAGAGTGTCCCAGCCCACATTCTGCAGAAACATGCGTGGTTAATGGACTACCTTGCAAGATTTCTGAAGAGCTTCGAGAAGAAATATCCCATCCATCTGACCTCAAGCTGCCACTGGCAGAAATCTGCAAGTAGGTCCTAAGCATGTTGCTAACCTCCATCTCCTGGAAGGCAGGAGGGAGAAGTAAGAATAGCCAGAGTACACCATGAATGTATTGCTCAAATGTTTCTAAAATTAGAAGCAGTTATATACCTAAGTGATAGGAAAGAAATTAGTAATAAGGCAGAAACTGAGGGCG
>NW_008824996.1:475919-486084 GCF_000699105.1 Pygoscelis adeliae | reverse complement strand
TACCAAAAGGAGGAACAAATGAAACCAACTTTCTTAATATTGGTTCCTGAGTTTTAAACTTTCAAGGAAAAAAAATCCTGAAATCTGTGGCCCAAGTTTACCTTCCTCAAAACCATCATTTGGGATGTTATATCTAAAAGACCTTTTAAAACTTTAAGTAATTCTGATTTTTACTTCCTGTAAAATCCACACTTACATCCCTGTCAGCACTCCAGTCTACCTGAAAAACCTTGGTGTAATAGCCCTACCATGACAGTCACTTCATGTCACAACTGGGGATTTCCAAAGTGATTGAAGAGGCTAAAATGTAGTCTAGCCCAGACTGACGCTAGCACAGTGACACCGAAGACTAATTTGGCCCATTTTTTTCCAGTTTCATTTGTGTTCTCTTGTGTTTGCACTTTTAACAACGAAATAATTTCAAGGGAAAAATCTCCTATAATATACTTGTTGGTTGCCAAGACCATAATACTAAGAATTCTGTAACGAAAAGGAAAGGATATCAATTCCAGAAGCAGTTTCTTACGGTAACTTTTATAGGTTTCGGTGCAGTAAAAAGAAGCTTGGAAGCACTTAGGATCCATCTTCAGATTACGTGCTGTGTCTTTTTCTTCCACGGCATTTCTCCTGCTTTGGGATGCCTGGATGGATTGCCCAATAGAAGTTTGTCACAGATCTCACTGCCCATGAGGGTCCCCCTGCAGCAAAGGTTAGTCCTGTCCCCCCCAGATCCCTACAAGTCTTTGTGACCGACGGCGCTGTGCGCACTCTTCACCACAAATTAGGTAGTCACCTCTCTCTTCTCCTATTCCCTTCTTTGGGAAGGGGCCATTATACCATCCTGGGTCCAAATCAAGCCTTCCTTCCAGGAATCTTTTTCAAAACAGAGGCAACTCCCCGCAGATTCCCAGAAGTAAGAATACAGGCAGGCTGGAATACAGCGCAGAGATAGTCAAGCAAGGTTTCAGCAAGCTGGATCAGCATCGGAATCGGCAAAGTATTTAATGCAGGCTAATTTACCCGGTTTCTCAAAGGGCGCTGGAAAGATTTAGTAGTTAATTACGTGTCGAGGCAGCACGCTCAGGGCACTGCGCTGTGACAGGAGACAGAAGGACCTGTTCTCTGCTCCGTAGCTGATCCGCTTCATAACCATGAACCACTTGGCCTGCCTCTCCTCCCCTTGTGAATCTGTCTTGCTCATTAAGAGCGTAAGGTTTTTTGGGGCAGGGAATGTTTTTTGTCACAGGTGAAATCTTTGATGCGTTGCAGTCAACAGTGAAACTGCAAGCTCTAAGCATTCCAAGTTTTAATTCTATGCATTCATAAACTGTTTAGCACAGTGAGGGCTCTACTTCAGTTTCTAGGTGCTATAATGCAGACAAATTATAGCTATAAAGCATCTTTTAAATTATGATTTTAAAGCAAAGCAATAGAATCTTTCATAGCTAGGAGAGTATATTTTTTTATCCAAATATTTGGTTAAATCCCAAGTCTTCCATAGAGGGGAAAGTAATTTTTTTAATCATAAAAGAAATACATGAAAAATAGGCGTAACATTTTTTCCTTAACCCCTGACTAGGCACACTTCAGATAGATCAACACCATATATTGGAACCCGGACAATGTGAGGCGTTTGGAAGAGGGGGGAGAGAGAAAAAGGGGGGGGTTAGGAAAAAGGAAAAAAACCAAAAGCAGACCACATGTTTGGAAGACATTTGAATAGTTTGGAATTGCTTTGAATACACCACTCTGAGCTGTTGAGGTATGACAAATTTGGACTTTGTTTTAAACTGGCGTAGTCTGCTGTTACTGAGAATGCTTTTAATATTTCAACTGAAAGATATCCTTTAGGGTGACATATTGCAAACGTGCTTTGTTTTGTTTTCAATTTTTCTTTGTTGTTGGAGTTGCAATGTAAATATGCACCATATTTTCCTCTGCATCTTCCTCATTATATTCATTTTAAAGTCTTCTGTATGAAGTATCTTCCTCCCAGCACCATAGCATATGGGAATATATGTCAGTAGCCTGCCTCTATTCTGAGTTTGACAATGAAAATATTCTTAGTAGTTTAACTATACAAGGGCAGAAGTTGTGAAGGTAGGCAACAACATACGAAACTCATTTGCAAACATCGAAGATGACTTCCTGAGCAGGCCACAGCAAAGTGTGAAATAAGCAAAGGATCTGCGCGGGGGCAGAGGGGAATAACTCCCACAAATGATAAAAGCAAAGAAAAAAAAATGCACTTTTGTTGATACAAAGAGGAATTTCCTGCTTTTATTCCTTTCTTGCTTCACCGTGGCTCCGGTTCGTTCCATGCAGGTCTCTCCTTTTCCCCCTTTACTTGACACGAGAATTAAAGAAACTCAGGATTCCTTTAACAACCTATTGCTCCATTTCACTCAACGGCCACTGCTGTCCATTTCAGCAGGTTCAGTACCATGATACATGCTTCCAGGGAAGTCTTCCTTTCCTTATTTTTCATGAATTCGTTCTTAATTCACCCAGTCAGCACCAACCTGTGCCATCCTATTTGAAATCCAAGGATGAGTTCATTATTACTATGTAAGCAGATTGGTGGCTACCAGACGCAAAAAACAGAAGAGTGCTCCCTAAGAAAGGAAACCTACATTATGTTGTTACAACATGTTTTCTAAATCATGCTTTTTAGACTGCGGCATTCTTCGATAGCTATTTTGTTACCATAGCAACTACAAGTACTTGCTGTGGACCGCTGTGCAAGGGACTGTACAAAACAGAAATGGTCCTCGCTGTAAATTCAAAAAATATCTAAGAGGGGAATACAGATGCTTGGAAGAAAAAGTAGAGATTATTGATCCACAGGATAGTATGTGATATCACTGGATCAGCATACTCATAACCGGCAAATTTACTGTAGGTATCACAGTAAAGGAGAGGTTTGAGGAAGGGTGGAGCCTAAGAGCACAAAAATGATTGTTTGAACGTGCTAGTTGGTGTCTGAACACGCATGTGGGGTTGTCAGAAGGCAGGATTTGCCGCTTTTAGTAATGAACAGGATTGATAGAATTCAACACTTTCCTAAAATTGCTGGCTAATACTGAAAAATTTTGTGTTATTCCTGTTAAAATTTATCATCAGTTGTGGGTTTTTTCAATTTCATACTTTAACAATTTTACACAACTTCGTATCACTATGACCAAAAACAATATCAAATAATTATTCTACCATACACCTTATAAATTGTACATTAGACATTACATTGACTTTAGGTGTTGAAATTAGGTGTGTTATTTTTGTACTAGAGCACTTGTCACTGCTTTCCTGAATTTAAATTTGACTATTAAAAAATCTGTCATTAAATTTTTAAACATGCTTAGATTATTAAATTTCAAAACAAAGCAAGAAGTTAATTAAGTGCTAGGAAAAAAAACCCCGTTAACTCAGTCTGTCAGAATCAGGATTGTCAAATGCATCACTCTAAGCAGCACTGTTTTTGCCATTTTCCTGTTTGCCTTTAATACCTTCTGTGAATAACGTTCAGCTGCATTTTTTGCTTTGTTTTTCCAAGAGCCAAACTTGTCCTTTATCTTGAATTTATGGGCACAAATCAAACAAATCTCATTGTTCAGGCATGGTATAGGCAGAGGGGCGTTCTCAGCATCCTGCTACTAAATTCAGCAAATGACAACACATCACTTTTCTGATGCTGAAATACAATTCAGATACCCGATACTGCATTTTCTGGCCCAGTTCTGCTACTATGTAGAGAGCAACCACACTTTCAGTTTTCTGAAGGTTGTATTAGAATAACCACATTGCCAATTTGTAAGACTCAATGCTATTTTTAGTATCTGAGTTCTTGAAGGTAAATGAGATTTGCACTGGAGAACAGATCTGTTTTCCAACAAATTTCTTGAGATGTTCTTATGTCTGATCAAGCTTGCTGTTTAAATTTTTTTCTGAAGATTAGGGAAGCTAATCACCCACTGTTAGTGGGTAATTCATTTTTATTTATAATATCATTGGTTACACCCAGAATGTGGTGGGATTTTTTGTTGGGGGGGGAGGGCAAATATGCATATTTCAAGAATTTCAATGAAAGCACAAATTTTTATCTAGATTTTGATTGTTGTCATATTTGAGCAACTGTTCAGATGTGCCGGTGAGTCTTTCTGAGGAAAACTGGCCACGTTTTCCCACAGTTGTCATGTATTTATCATACTGACTCCAGCTAGAAAAACCATCAAGTCAGAACCACTCTTTTAGGAGATGCGAACATCCTTTGTAGCAATGCCATTTGCAACGTCAGAATAAGTCTGGTTTTGTTTTCAAATGTGAACATTAATATTTCAAAAGGAACAAGAAAGGCAAAGTAGTCTTTTGTGGAAAATTAGCCCATTCATGAGTGCAGTGAGGAATACACAGACGGAGTTGCAAAGTAGATCAGATAGAATTTAGATCCTTCAGCAGCTTCTTCCACATACCTTCCACCAAATCACTGTTGATAGATACAGTTTTCATGAACTGCCTTACATTTTTCCAAAGCACTATCTAGCAAAAAGGCATAAATAGAAGTTTATGATGAAGAATTACAGTCCAGGACAGTTTCTATATTCACTAATTTCATTTTCAAAGTGGCAATTACTGCTAAATACTCATCCTCCCAATTGATGTATATAGAAAACAGACAATTCTGTAAGCTGTTCATTCTTCCAGCATTTAAGGGGGGTGGGGGGTGGTGTTCCTAATAAGAAAAAGAATGTATTTAGGAAATTGAATAGATAACTTGACACAGGAATAAGATAACATGTAATTCTCTCAAACCAGAGGGTACACTGAATCATTTAAGAACTCTGCAGCAAAATTTGCTTCTTGGCAAACTGCTTAAGCATATTTCTATGACAGTGATTTGTCTTTTTTCTTTCCCCTGGCACTTCAAGATACAGATGGTAGATTTCTAGCATTTTTAAGTGTCTGGTTGTTGTGCTCCTTCATCATCACAATATACACACACTAAGAAGTATGAAATACTTGCTTGTACCTTTTTCCTTTCATTTCTTAAATTGAAACAGTTTTTCACTGCAAGGTATTCTAATAATCCGTTCTCACACCTATATTTTAATTGTCTTATCTATTCTACACATTATTCTACCCACCCTCTTTGAAGACTACAGTGCAGCAAAACACCCAGGCTCCCTAAAACATGACTCTGAATAACAATCTACTAAAAAATAGAAGTACATATATTTATTTATATGCAATATTAGGCTGTAATTGACAGGCTGCTTTTTCATAGAAATTAATTTCATGATCTCATCTGAAATTGAGAACTACCCAAAGATTGATCAGTGATGGAACATGAAAGTTATGGAAGTAGTTTGCATATGGTGTGAGGAAAAAAAATTAAGTTAGATGGATTTAAAGAACTGAGCCATGTGAACAAAATCAGAATGAAAAACATTTAACAGCACATTGAGCAGACATAAACAAGACAGTCCTGAAAGGGATATTGACACAATTAAGTAATTTAATTATAAGTTCCAGTTGTGTGAATGAATAGAAAAAGAGACATCTCAGTTATGAAAAATTATGCAATATTTGACTATCACCTTGTCCTGCTTTCAGCTGGTACAGTCCTGTGTTTTGGATTTAGGATGCTCTCCCGACTGAGAAGGCTGGAGGTGCACAAGAAGCTGGGAGGGGGCACAGCCAGGACAGCTGACCCCAACTGGCCAAAGGGACATTCCATACCATGGGACGTCATGCTCAGTACATAAACTGGGGGAAGCTGGCGGGGGGGGCCGCTGCTTGGGGACTGGCTGGGCATCGGTCGGCGGGTGGTGAGCAACTGCACTGTGCATCACTTGCTTTGTATACTCTTATCATTATTATTCCTTCCTTTTCTGTCCTATTAAATTGTCTTTATCTCAACCCACGAGTTTTACCTCTTTTCCAATTCTCTCCCCAATCCCACTGCAAGGGGGGGAGTGAGCAAACGGCTGTGTGGTGTTTAACTGCCCGCCGGGTTAAACCACAACACACCTGGACATGGGGATCACAAAGAAATGCTGATAAAGTGATTACTGCGTAAGTGACAGACAAAGGTTAATTTTGTTCACAATTACTAAAAAGGAGGAAAGGAACAACATGATGAAAACACTAAGGGCTTTGTTTTACCCACCTCACATATGAACTAAAATCCAAACAACTAAGATCATGTCAGAATAGCTGAAGCTTTAGTTTGGGTGGAGGGAAACAGGTGGGAAGATGAAAGAGTGAGAAGATGAATCCGCATGTTATCTGCACAGCAGCAGTTCTTGAAGGACAGGTTCCCTGGCTCATGGAAAGAGCTTAGAAAGCACAAATCAAGGAGGCCAGGCAGAACAAGATTTAAAGGAAGGACACCTACCACCTTCAGAAGGTGAACACCACCATCCAAGCAAAATCTCACAACTGGAGTAGAGGCTTTGGCAAAGGTATTTCAATTATGGTTAAGGCATAAAAGTGTACTGGAGAAGAACTAGGATGAAATAGATATGTTGTCCTCATCTTCTCTAAAAAGAAAGAACGAACACTTATGGGTATCTTTCTGCATGAGAAACTAATCATTCTCACTGGCTCTGTCTCAGCTTCCCTAATCCCACAGCATTATATTGAAGTCTGAGAACCCAAGACAGATTGTTGTTCAATCATACAATTTTGGAGCGCATTTATAATGAACACCAAAGTCTGACTCTGAACTTGGCATTATTTTCAATGGGATCTGACTGCGTACAGATGTGACAAACTGTGCCCTAAGACTTTTACTGCAGGTTTTAATTTCTAATACCATTCATGTGCTCATTTGCAGGTCTAGACCTGTAATGCTTTGTTAGCTTGAACAGCTGTGGTTTTATGGCTGGACTAGATTTGAATGAAAGTTTAAAGGCTTGTGTGTACTTATTGTATATGTCCAATTAATCTTCACTCTGCAAGAACGAGGTTTTTCCCTTCTTTTTGCTACATCACAGTTCTTATGCTTGCTTTGGACTGCAAACCTGGCTCACACTTCAAGTTAACAAGGCTGAGGTACTGCCCTAATAATCCCTAACATGTTTAAACAGATGTTTATAGCTGCTGGCATACCTAAGCTCTTGTTTTAATTCATGAAGTTACTTGTTAAACCTGAAGTAAGACACAGGGTTTCTGGTGATAAAGTGTGATTTTTGCTATATATGATTGCTGGTATATGAATGCCAACACCTGAAGTGTCTCAAACTCTTCAAAATAAATGACCAGTACAGATATATGGGTTTTAAACCCCATAGCAAAACAGCAGAATAATTTTATCTTATTCATGTTATAGTGCGTCTAGAAAAGAGATCAGGACTTCATTGTGCTGGGTACTATGTGCATTAGAAAAGGCATTTTCTTCTACATCAGAAGACTAAACAGAAGACAAAACTGATGTCTCCTCTCCCGTTTTATAGGCAAGTAACTGAGACATGGACAGGCTAAATAGTTTGCCCACGACCATGCAGCAGACCATAGCTGAGCAGACTGAACACAGCTCTTCAGGGTGCTGGCAGGGCCTTAGCCTAGACCAGTCTGGTTTTGTGATACTTTGGTACAGTCTTCCCATCACTTCTGATAGTGCAATTTAGGCCAGTAAACTTTAGGTTTTAGATTCATATCTTCGCTACTACATACTCATTATAGATGTTCACTAGTATAGACTATGTGTTCAAAATGGACTACTACATGTTGGTATGCAATACTGCCATTTACCATGATTGACATGGGACAGAAGACTGGCAGATCAGGACTCCTCCTGTAAACATAAGTTCACGCTGGTATTTTTAAAATCTTATTTAAAATACTTTGTGTGTATATATAGATATCTCAAATTAGGACAAAGCATCAAAAAGGAATATATAACCTGACAAAGATTGTTGCAGTGTAACAAACTATTTTGTGATAAATTTTGAGGGAGGCATATTTAAAAATCTAGTTCAGGATTTATAAAATGCATATGAACCTGCTTATTCAAAAAGGGCCGACAGAAGATTTTCGTAACTCCTCATTTAATTCATCAGATTGCTCTGCAGATGGCGATAAAATTTATTTTCTATTTAAAGAGTGTCTCGCCTCATCATAATCAAGGAAATACACTTTCCAACTTAACCAAAAACTTGGCAAGGAGAAAATGCTGCACTAGCACCAAGTAATCCCATACGAAAAGCCTGTCTCTCATCTTACTTGTTTTGCTGTGCCAGAAATATTTTTAAAAGACCATAAAGTAGACTTTTCATATTTTACTGTGAAATACTCACACTCACTTTTAAACACACATGCTCTCAAGACTCCAACAATTGGCTCAGCCTGGCCTGCAACACATGAAATAGATGTTTCCCTTCCCCACAAACAGGTCCGTGGGAAGTGAGAGCGTCTCTAGGCTGTCAGGAGGGGACAGAGAAGCATAGCTGGCTAATTGCCTGCGCGGGCCTTGCGGTGTGAAGGGGAAACGTCCTGAGAGGAAACCAAGGTCTTCCAGAGCACATTCTCAAAACTTTCAGATACAGCTGTTGAATCATTTTTCCACAAAGGAGAGAAAGGGAAGGGCTTTCCCAGAAGACTGGGAAATCAGAGCTCTCAGGTTAAGTGTAAGAGGATCCAAGGCAAAGGATGGGAAGATAAAAGGGCAGAAAGGCTGCATTTAGCTCCAAGATGAGCACAGAGCCACTAGGACAAAGCACCCTGTTTCCAAAAGCAAGTGATAGTTGGTGGGCAGCCAATCTGAGACATTTCCCTGGAGCCCTGGGACAGGAGTAGGCTGCAGAAGGAGTGAAAGTCTGCATAAATGGCTTTATCAGAAAGGTAAGTTCTGTATCTTACTGCCTTAAGTAAGACACAGAACTTCCACACCAATATTCGGACTGCCTTTTCCTGGAAGCTCCTGTGGGGAAGAAAATGGCAAACAAGGAATATGCAGATGACACTCAGGCTTTGAGAGTTTGCTTCTTAGCTGTGTTATCAGTGCCAAGTGGTTTGGCAAAGGTGTACTTTTCTTTACTTGCACTTATATGCTATTTCTGTGACAGTGAATTCAGGACAATTATCATTCAAATATTTTAGCAAAGCCGCAACTCTAACTCAAGAATTGTCATCGCTTGGAGCTAAAGGGAACTACCACCACTCTTATTTGTGCAGCTCTCACTTCCCAAAAGCAATTTCTGTACAAACATTTTCACAGTAAAAATTAATGACAACTCCACGTGCCTTCTCAACATTGAAAATTTGCTACCAACCAAGAAACAAAATCTTGGAAGACTCTGAAGCATTTCTGGTGACTTTCCAAAAGAATACTTAGCTGCGTTAACTCATCTGCTCAGCAGTTGAGCTATATATTTTCCTAATCAGGTGGTTCATGTTTTTAAATGGATAAAAACCCCTTCATTAAACAATCGAAAAGATCTCAGAAATAATTTATCAAGTCCTTCAAAAATACAGCTACAGATATGACAAGTATTTCCTCACCACCAAAAACAGTTTAAAAGTATATTTACCATTATAATATATACAGCAGAAAAATCTTTAAAGTTTTCTAGCTCCAAACCTGCTGCTAGGAGTAAAAGCCTCGAGATAGAATCAAGGCAGATCTTTGGGGAGCTAATGGCATGAGCATATATTGAACCGCTGGGAGGTACAGCATGAATATGCATAGCTCAGTAAGGGCAAGTGACAAACAATGGCCTATTGTATACAACCAAAATAGAATCATAGAACAGTTTGGGTTGGAAGGGACCTTTAAAGGTCATCTAGTCCAACCCCCCTGCCGCGGGCAGGGACATCTTCAACTAGATCAGGTTGCTCAGAGCCCCGTCCAACCTGACCTGGAATGTTTCCAGGGATGGGGCATCCACCACCTCTCTGGGCAACCTGGGCCAGCGTTTCACCACCCTCAGCGTAAAAAATGTCTTCCTTAGATCTAGTCTAAACCTACCCCCCTTTAGTTGAAAGCCATTCCCCCTTGTCCTGTCACAACAGGCCCTGATAAAAAGTCTGCTGCCATCTTTTTTATAAGCCCCCTTTAAGTACTGACAGGCTGCAAGAAGGTCTCCCCAAAGCCTTCTCTTCTCCAGGCTGAACAACCCCAACTCTCTCAGCCTTTCTTCATAGGAGAGGTGTTCCATCCCCCTGA